>NC_057731.1:57690189-57726583 GCF_004010195.1 Chiloscyllium plagiosum | reverse complement strand
GACGGATATAAGTGTGGGGGCGGGGTTAGGCATGCAGTCGGAGATCGGCGAAGGGGCGGGGTTAGGCGTGGTGACGGATATAGGCGTGGGGGCGGGGTTAGGCATGCAGTCGGCAGAAGTGAGATGAATTAAAGGTGAAATTTTTCATTTGAGGGAACATGTTCAGCCAGGCAGAGGGAAGTGGTGGTGGATGGGGATTGTCCAGGCCTCTGGTTGAGGAAGAAGCTGAGAGCTTGCACACTGTCCTGGTGAGGGATGGAGGTATGGAGGGATTGGACATCCATGGTGAACAAGAGGTGATTAGGGCCAGGGAACTGGAAGTTGTCAATATGGTGGAGGGCATGAGAGGAATTACAGATGTAAGTAGGCAAGGTCCAGGCGAGTGGAGAGAGGATTGAGTTGAGGTAGGAGGAAATGGGCTCCGTGGGCAGGAACAGGCTGATCTAATGGGCCCACTGGGACAGTCAGGTTTGTGGATTTTGGGAAGAAAGTAGAAGCGGACTGTCCAGGGTTGGGGGACTACAGGGTTGGAGGCATTGGGGAGGGAGGAAGATCTCTGGAGATAATGAGGTTGGTGGTAATCCTGGCAGCTCTGAAGAGTTATTTAGACTCAATGTTAGCTTGCTCACTCTCCATGGAAGCTGTCTGGACTGCTGCAATCTTCAGCATTTCTTGTTTTCGGGCCATAGGTCGGTGAAAATGGGTTGGCTGTGCCAAAAGCAACCGATGTGATGACAGGGCCTGGGAGTATGATCGGATAAAGGACATGGAAGAAGGTATTTCAGGCAGTAGTAAAATAATTGAACTCAATATTATGCCCTGAACTCTACAGAGTCCACAAGTGGAAAACGAGTTGCTGTTCTTCCATCTTGTGCTGAGTCTCGTGGGAGGTCTGAGACAACAGTGTTGGGTTGGGATGTGGTGTGTTGAAGTGGGAGGCAACTGGAAGCGATTTCCATCAGTTCTTGGTTAGGTATTTTTGATTTTTACTGTTTTTATTCCTCTTTGGATGTTAAACGTTGCCTGGAAAAAAAATGAGTTGTGAACACAATTCCAATCATCACTAATCCTGGTCTTATGACCTTAAGATATCCTTATTCAAGCTCTGACCATCTTCCTATGACAATTGTTTACTTCCCAGATGATCTCAGATTGCTCCTATTTCCAAAGGTTTACTAAGGAAGTTGAATCTCTTGTCAAGAGAAAGAAGAAGGCTGATGTTAGGATGAGACATGAAAGCTCAGTTAGGGTGCTTGAGAGTTACAAGTTAGCCAAGAAAGGCCTAAAGAGAGAACTAAGAAGAGCCTGGAGGGGACATGAGAAGTCATTGGCAGATAGGATCAAGGAAAACCCTAAAGCTTTCTCTCGGTATTTCAGGAATGAAAGAATGACTAGAGTAAAATTAGGGCCAATCAAGCACAGTAGTGGGAAGTTGTGTGTGGAGTCCGAGGAGATAGAAGTGCTAAACGAATGTTTTTCGTTGGTATTAACACTGGAAAAAAAAATGTTGTCAAGGATAATACTGAGATACAGGCTACTAGGGATTGAGGTTCACAAAGAGGCAGTGAAGAAAGCTAATAGCATGCTGGCCTTCATAACAAGAGGAATTGAGTATAGAAGCAAAGAGGTTCTTCTGCAGCTGTACAGGGCCCTGTTGAGACTGCACCTGGAATATTGTGTGCAGTTTTGGTCTCCAAATTTGAGGAAAGACATTCTGGCTATTAAGGGAGTGCAGCGTAGGTTCACGAGTTCAATTCCCGGAATGGCGGGACTATCTTACGTTGAAAGATTGGAGCGACTGGGCTTATATACCCTTGAGTTTAGAAGGCTGAGAGGGGATCTGATTGAGACGTATAAGATTATTAAAGGATTGGACACTCTGGAGGCAGGAAGCATGTTTCCGCTGATGGGTGAGTCCCGAACCAG
Organism: Chiloscyllium plagiosum; assembly: GCF_004010195.1. NCBI lineage: Eukaryota > Metazoa > Chordata > Chondrichthyes > Orectolobiformes > Hemiscylliidae > Chiloscyllium > Chiloscyllium plagiosum. The sequence continues at coordinate 57,724,657 of NC_057731.1, read as the reverse complement.
AGGACACAGTTTAAAAATAAGGGGTAGGTCATTTAGAACAGAGTTGAGGAGAAACTTCTTCACCCAGAGAGTGGTGAGTGTATGGAATGCTCTGCCCCAGAAGGCTGTGGAGGCCAAGTCTCTGGATACTTTCAAGAAAGAGTTGGATAGAGCTCTTAAGGATAGTGGAATCAAAAGTTATGGGGATAAGGCAGGAACCTCTGATTGAGGATGATCAGATATGATCATAATGAATGGTGGTGCTGGCTCGAAGGGCAGAATGGTCTACTCCTGCACCTATTGTCTATTGAGGAGGTGTTACCAATTTAGATTAGATTAGATTCCCCACAGTGTGGAAACAGGCCCTTCGGCCCAACCAGTCCACAACGACCCTCCAAAGAGTAACCCACCCAGACCCATTTCCCTCTGACTGATGCACCTAGCATTATGGGCAATTTAGCATGGTCAATTCACCCAACCTGCACATCTTTGGACTGTGGGAGGAAACCGGAGCTCCCGGAGAGCATGTGGGGAGAATATGCAAACTCCACACAGACAGTCGCCCAAGGCTGGAATTGAACCTGGGACCCTGATGCTGTGAGGCAACAGTGCTAACCACTGAGCCACCATGCCACCAATTCTGGGTGGTGTGAAAGTAGATGAATCCCCTGGGCCAGATGGGATTTATCCTAGGATTCTTTGGGAAGCCAGGGAGGAGATTGCAGAGTCTTTGACTTTGATGTTTATGGCGTCATTGTCTACCGGAATAGTGCCAAAAAACTGGAAGATAGCAAATGTTGTCCCCTTGTTCAAGAAGGGGAATAGACACTACCCTAGTAATTATAGACCAGTGACCTTTACTTCGGTTGTGGGTAAAGTGCTGGAGAAAGTTATAAGAGATAGGATTTATAATCATCTTGAAAGGAATAAGTTCATTAGGGATAGTCAACATGGTTTTGTGAAGGGTAGGTCATGCCTCACAAACCTTAATCAGTTCTTTGCAATAGTGACCAAACAGGTAGATGAGGGTAAGACAATTGATGTGGCGTATATGGATTTCAGTGAGGCATTTGATAAGGTTTCCCAATGTAGGCTATTACACAAAATACAGAGGCAAGGGATTGAGGATGATTTAGTAGTTTGGATCAGAAATTGGCTAGCTGAAAAAAGACAGAGGGTGGTGGTTGATGGGAAATATTCATCATGGAGCTCAGTTACGAGTGGAGTACTGCAAGGATCTGTTTTGGGGCCACTGCTGTTTGTCATTTTTATAATTGACCTAGATGAGGGCATAGAAGGATGGGTTAGTGTCATCCACAAATTTACTAAGATCGGTGGAGTTGTGGATAGTGCCGAAGGATGTTACAGGGGGACATAGATAACCTGCAGAGCTAGGAGGAGAGGTGGCAAATGGAGTTTAACGTGGAAAAGTGTGAGGTGTTTCACTTTGGAAGAAGCAACAGGAATAAAGAGTACCGGGCTCATGGTAAGATTCTTGGCAATGTCGATGAGCAGAGAGATATTGGTGTTCATGTGCATAATCCCTGAAAGTTTCCATCCAGGTTGATAGGGTTGTTAAGAAGGCATACGGTGTGTTAGGTTTTATTGATTGAGGGATTGAGTTTCAGAGCTATGAGGTCATGTTGCAGCTGTACAAAACTCTGGTGCGGCCGCACTTGGAGTGTTACGTACAGTTCTGGTCACCGCGTTATAGGAAGGATGTGGAAGCTTTGGAAAGGGTTCAAAAGCGATTTACTAAGATGTTGCTTGGTATGGAGGGATGGTCTTATGAGGAAAGGCTGAGGGACTTGAGGCTGTTTTCATTAGAGAAAAGAAGGTTGAGAGGTGACTTAATTGAGACATATAAGATAATCAGAGGGTCAGTTCGGGTGAACAGTGAGAGCCTTTTTCCTCTGGTCGTGATGGCTAGCACGAGGTAACATAGCTTGAAATTAAGGAGTGATAGATATAGGACAGATGTCAGAGGTGGTTTCTTTACTGAGAATACGGGGGTGTGGAATGCGCTGCCTGCAACAGTAGTAGATTCGCCAATTTTAACTGGTCACTGGATAAACATATGGATGAAAATGGAATAGTGTAGGATAGATTGGTTCAGAATTCAGATTGGTTCCACAGATCAGTGCAACATCAAGGGCCAAAGGGCCTGTCCTGTGCTGTAATATTCTATGTTCTAGAACCTCAATCTGTCCCCACCCACACAGCTCCTCCCCAACAATGTCCTCAATCTCACTCCTGGCTGCAGGGGGCTACTGTGGAGTGAGCAGTTTGATTGCTTAACTATGTGACTGCCTCTCACTGCATTTCTTCAGTTTTGTAATGTTCACCTGCACCCCCTTTCCACAGATTAGTCATCCTCCATGAAGGTGGATTCAAAGACTCATTAGCTGACTGAGTATGATTACTTGCTGTTTGGAGAGGCTAGAACATGTAAATGGAGTCTAATATCTTTCTTTGTTAGTCATTTGCCAATACATATCTTACAGATATCTTAGTCCAAATTTTCAGACTCCCCAATTTGATTTTACAGTAGGTCAGGTTAAGTGGAAAATTGAACAGGAATATGCTGCATTGTTTTCCATCTGTTTACCACCTCTTTTTCAAGATGACATGCAAGTCAGTGGGATATATCCTCAGCTGAACGTTATGGCATTGGTGCCATTTAATTACTGTCTATAAAAGCCTCCTGAAAGGTTCAAGTGTTCACCATGATGAAAATGGAAGAGGTCCTGAAAACCATTTGACTACCAGGCCTGTCAAAATACTGAAGAATACTACTTTACACAAGCAATAGGACGTTTATTCATTGTCATCAGCATGGAGGCTGGTGACAATTTCCTTGCTGCAACAGTCCTACAAAGTTTTGTGCTACAGTGTTTTTTACCTTTGTTTTAATGAGACTCTTCAGTGGAGGGACACCAGTTTAATGTGTAGGTAATCATGGGATCAAAAGTGGAACTGGGGTCAAGGGTGCATCTCTGTGGTTGCCAAAGTTCCACGGAGATGTACCCAAATTAGACCAAGTCAAAAATCCCAAATATTATTATTTAATTCTGGTTTATCTCTGAACTGCAATATCCTAATATCCCTAACCTGATACTGCAATTGCCTCCCTAGCTGATCAATGATCTCTCCATCTTGAGGCTAACCATTTCATTTTCCTGGCCTATGATCCTTCCTCACTCACTAAACATGCATTTGTGGGCGACCGTGTTGAACGGAATTCCATTACTGGTGCTGCTCATGTCACACTCTTGTATACTTTCAGGAATTAAAGTCATAGCCTTGCTGGATAGTGAAGGTAGAAGAGGTTATAAGATGCGATGGAATATAATTTTCTTGCTACTGATGGCTCGGAACTCCATATAGTGACCCAGTTTTGAGCTGTTAGATTTATTCTGAATCAATTCATTTAGCTTGGTGATCAGGGTGTACAAAACAACAGAGAGCATCCTAGTGGTATAGGCTCTTGGTCTCCAAAAGAACTGTGCAGTGGTAATTCTGTAATGCATAGACGTATTGACAGCGGGTAGGTTGGTGAGAATGAGATGTTTTTTTTTCCATTTTAGGTCCAGACAGTCCTCCACTACACCACCTCAATTCCCTGTTCCACTGCTCTAAAACTATCCACCCCCAAACACAATAAAGACAGAGTCCCACTTGTCCTCACCTACCACCCCACCAGTCTCTGTATCCAACATATCATCCTTAAACACTTCCACTAACCCCAATTAGACCCCACCACCAAGAACATCTTCCCTTCCCCACCCTTCTCTGCCTTCCGCAAGGACTGTTACTTTCGACAGTCCTTGGTTTGCACTTCACCCCCCCACCAACCTCCCCCGAACTACCAGGTACCTTCCCCGCAACTGGAAAAGATACAAAACCTACTGGTATATCATTCCCCTCACCTCCATCCAGGGCCCCATATAGTCCTTCCACGTGAGACAGAGGTTCACCTGCCTCTCTTCCAACCTAGTTTACTGCATCAGATGCTCCCGATGTGGTCTTCTCTACATCAGGGAGACCGAACATAAGCTTAGGGAACGGTTCACAGAGCATCTCAGCCAGGCCCACAGGGGCCAACCAGACCTACGAGTCACTGCCCATTTTAATTCCCCCTCCCACTCCCTTTCTGACATGACCATCCTTGGCCTTCTCCTTTGCCATAACGAACCAAACCATAAATTGGAGGAACAGCTCATCTTCTGCCTGGGCAGCCTACACCCCGGACGACTCAACATTTGAATTCTCCAATTTCAAGTAACCTTCCTTCCCATTCCACGACTCCGTTCCCAGCCCCTCACCAGATTCATTCCTCCCATTGGCCAACCAGGTTGTACCCTCTACCTGTTTTCACCTATCCCCACTTCATTACCCTGCCCCCACCACCCCCTTTATCTGCAGCTCCCCTTTCAATCTTCTCCCAGTCCTGAAGAAGGGTAACACTCGAAATGTCGACCTCTCCACCTCGTGATGCTGCCTGCCTTGCTGTGTTCTTTCAACCTCCAGCTTGTCTACTGCAGGTTTAGTATGTCAAATATCTCCTTCAGAATTTAGATAACTTAATCAGTAGTAGCACTGCTGAACCACTCTTGATGGAAATCAATGTTGACATCCAGACCACATCCTTTACTTATGCTACCTTCATTGCTTTGTCAAAATGTTGTCCAACATGAAGGAAACAGAGGAAGGACATTAGGTGGTAATCGACAGGTGGTTTACTTATCCATGCTTGATTTGATGTCATGAGACTTTATTGAGCATGGAGTCAGTGTGGACTCCCACAGCCACCTCTCTTGACTGTATACCACTGTGCTGGTAGGTGCATCCTGGCTGACAGCAGGATAGGACTTGCCCAGAGATGATGAGGATACACAAGCATCATGTGCATACTGAAGCTCACAGTGACTGAGGTTGGTGTGATTACAGCTTTGGATTGATGGCATAAATTAAACAGTTATCTATCTGTTCAGTAGATTATTCCATGTCTGTGAGTGATTTCCTGGTAATGAAATGGAGTAATGCAGTGAGGGAAATGGAGAAGAAGGTTTGTGCAAAAACAGAGACCTGTTTTCCTGGGCAGCAGTGGATCGCTCCATTATGATTTAAAGGCCTGGACAATCAACAGGAATCAGCTCAAAGCTCTGGAGCTGGACCATCATCAATGTCTTTGGCCAGTATCTTCAAGGCCAGTGACAAGAAAGTGATTCAATAGCAACAACCTCTCCCAAGGCAAATGTCTGGCCCACCACCAAAGCTCTTATTGCTCAAAACCAGCTCTGCTAGACAGGAGATATCATTAAGATACTCAATGCAACTGCTGAATTCATGCTATCGTGACTGTTGATTCACAGCAGGGCAGCATAAATGCTTTGGAGATGATCGCAAGTATCCCTTAAGAAATTAAACATTTCCTCCAACTCATGAGCAATGAGACCAGATGAACCAGAATGTTGATGATTTCTTGGAAAGTTGCCAAACACATCAAGAGACTTCAGGAGCATATTGGCAAAGTTGAAAATCAGAGAGATCACCTTGAAACCATTCAGCACAGAGCCTACAAACTCTGCATTCAATTTGCCATCCATCTCAGAACTTATCAAACTGGAGTATCCTTGATCCTGAGGAACTGTTGTATGATTATGACTGCAAAAAAAGTGCAAAAGGAAAGGCTAATATATTTGCAGCAAGCCTCAGCCGCAAGTGCCAAGTGGATGATACATCTCAGCAGCTTCCAGTGGTCCTCCGTGTCACAGATACCAGTCTTCAGTGAATTTGTTTCATTCCATATGATGGTAAGAAACAGTTGGAGGCTGGATATTGCAAAGGCTATGGGCCCTGACAACATTCTGGCAATTGCATTAAAGACTTGTGTTCCAGAACTTGATGCTCACCTAGCCAAGCTCTTCCAGCACTGGCATCTACCCAACAATGTGAAAATGGCCCAGGTATGTCCTGTACACACAAAGCAGGAAAAACCCAAACTGGCCAATTGCCACCTATCAGACTACTGTCAATAATCAGTAAAGTGATTGAAGGTATCATCAACAGTGCTATCAAGGCACCTGGTCAGCAAATAACCTGTTCAGTTTGGGCTCCATCAAGGCCACTTAGCTGTTGACTTCATTACAGCCTTGCTTCAAGCATGGACAAAGGAACTGAATTCCAGAGGGGAGGGGAGAGTGACAGCCCTTAACATCATGGGCACATTCGATCAAGTGTGGTATCAAGAAGGCTTAGCAAAGCTGTATTCAGTGGGTATCAGAGGCAAACTCTCCACTGATTGGAGTCTTTCCTCGCATATAGGATGATGGTTGTGGTTATTGGAGGTCTGTCAACTCAGCTCCAGGATATCTCTGCAGGAGATCCTCAGGGTATTGTCCTGGCCCAGTCATCTTCAGCTGCTTTATCAATGATCTTCCATCATAAGGCTTGCTGATGATTGCACAATCAATGTTTAGCATTGTTCATGACTCCCCAGAGACTGAAGCAGTCCATGTTCAAATGCAACAAGATCTAGATAATATCCAGGCTTGGGCTGACAAATGGCACAAGTAGCATTTGGCAATGACCATTTCCCGTAAGAAACCATTTAACCAACATCCCTTGACATTCAGTATGTTACCATCATTGAATCCCCCACTATCTATATCCTTGGGATGACCTTTGACCAGGAACTCAACTGGATTTGCCACATTTATGGGCGGCACAGTCGCTCAATGTGGTTAGCCTCTCAGTGCCAGGGACCCATGTTCGATTCCCACCTCGGGCAATTGTCTGTGTGGAGTTTGCACATTCTCTCCGTGTCTGCATGGGTTTCTTTCGGGTGCTCCAGTTTCCTCCCACAATCCAAAGATGTGCAAGTCAGGTGAATTGGCTGTGCTAAATTGCCCATAGTATTATGTGCATTATTCAGGGGTAAATATGTGGTAGGGGAACGGGTTTGGGTGGGTTACTCTTTGGAGGGTTGGTGTGGACTTGTTTGGCCAAATGGCCTGTTTTCATACTGTAGAGAATCTAATCTAATAAACACAGTGCCTACAAGAGCATATTTCAGGCTAGTAATATTTCAGCATGTAAGTCATCTCCTGACTCCCCAAAGTCTGTCCACCACCTACAAGGCACAAGTCAGGAGCGTGATGGAATAGTCCCCACTTGGCTGGATGGGTGCAGCTTCAATAACAGTAAAAAAGCTCGACACCAACCCAAACAGAGTAGCCTGTCTGATTGGCACCACATCCACAAGCATCCACTCCTCCACTACCAGCACTCGGGCAGTACTGTGTAATATTTACAAAATGCTGTGCAGAAATTCCCCAAAGATCCTTAAGCAGCACTTTCCAAACCGGATGACCAATTCCATCCAGAAGGACAAGAGCAGTAGATGTATGGGAACACCTGTGCCCACAAGTTCCCTTCCAAGCCACTCACCATCCTGACTTGTAAATATATTGTCATTCCTTCATTGTTTTGGGGTCAAAATCCTGGAATTCCTACTCTTAAGATGGCTTGCAGCAAAATCTGAAAGCTCTCCCACAAACTAGCCAAGCCACAGCCTGAAAGTCATACACCACCGATCATGCCTTACAACCTACAGCATGTAGACTGCAGCTGTTCAGTAAGGCAGCTCACAACCATCTTCTCAATGGCAACAAGGGACGGGCAATCGATGCTGGCCAGCCAGTGATGCCAATTTGTTCCCCGTGCTATAGGTTAACCTACAATGCCGTTGGGGAATGAATTTCAGGAATTGATCCAAAAACAGTGAAGGAACGGCAATATATTTCCAAGAACGTTTTTAAAAATCTAGGAATGGCGATGAGCAAGTTTGAGATATTGGTTGTAAGGCATGATTGCTGGTGTATGACTTTCAGCCTGTGGCTTGTCGAGTCTGTGGAAGAGCTGTTCTGATTTTGCTACAAGCCCCAAGCATTAATTAGGATCCCCTAGGTCATTTGGCTGGGCAAATCCTTGTCTAACGCAATGCTATGTGGTTTCTTGGGTTTTATACAAATTGTTTGTTAATTCTAACAGTTGTTACAACTGAATGGCCAACTAGGTCACCTTAGAAGATAGTCTAAAAATCTGCCACATTGCTAAGTCTGAAGTCACACAGAGATGAGGGAAAGGACAGCACATATTGCTCCCTAAAGGACATTAGTGAATCATATAGGTTTTGATGATAACCTCTTACTTTTATAGACACCGTAACCGAGATAAGCTTTTGATTGCAGATTTATTAATTTACAGAATTTTTATTCCCCAGCTGCCTGTTTTGGGATTTGAACTTGTTACTAGATCAATAGTCCAGGGTAACTACTCCAATAATTAACTACAGTGTTATTGCACTCCAGCATACATTGATGCACAACATAAGTCAAATCATTCAAATATGGGCACTCTGGTTTCGTTTTTCCTCCTGCTGTTGATGTTATGGTGGTTTTGGACAAGTGAATGTGGAAACTTGCCAGGGTGTACTCCACTGTACCCCTACATCTGTCAGCCAGCTAAATATCCATATCTAAAGTACATTCTGGCTTCAAAATTTCAATAAAAGAAACAGTAAAATCAAGGCTATCAGTCAATGGCAGTTGTTATTAGGAAGAACAATTTTTATGCTAATTATTATCATTAGTTTTGAGACTAAGTCCACAAATTACTAATTAATTGAATGTACAGTGTGGTAATAGACCCTTCGGTCCAACCAGTCCATGTAGAACATAATCCCAAATTAATCTAGTTCCATCTGCCTGCTCCTGGCCCTATCTTTCCTATTCATGTACTTGTCCAAATGTCTTAAACATCCATCATTTCTTCAGGAACTTCATTCCACACATGAATCACTCTCTGTGTAAAAATTTGCCCCTCATGTCTTTTTTAAAATCCCTCTCCTCTCACCTTTAAAAATAGCGCTCTAGTTTTAAAATCCCCCAAACTAGGGAAAAGACAACTACCATTCATTCTAATAAAACATTGAGAGGTATAGATAATGTGTATAAGGTCGCCTCCCACCCTCCTATGCTCCAGTGAAAAAATATCCAGCCTTTCTTTATAACTCAAATCTTCCATACCCAGCAAAATCCTGGTAAATCTCTCCTGAACTCTCCCCAGCTTAAAAATATCCTTCCAATAACTGGGTGCTCTGAACTGGACACAGTAATCCAGAAGAGGCCTCACCAATGTCCTGGAAAACCTCAACATGACTTCTCAACTCCTGTACTCAAAGGACTGAGCAATAAAGGCAAGCGTGCCAAACACTTTTTTGACCAGCCTGTCTATATGAGAGACAAACTTCAAAGAAGTTCAAAACTTCAAAGCACCCCACACTACCAAGGCCCTAACATTAATTGTATAAGCCCCTACCCTTGTTTGTTGTACCAAAATGCAATACCTCGCATTTAGCCAGATTGAACTCAATCTGCCATTTTTCAGCCTTTGATCTGTTTGATAAAAACCTCTTTGTAAATCTCTTAAAGAGTCTTCTTCACTGTCTACTATGCCACCAATTTTGGTGGCATATCCGCACTTACTAACCATGCCTTCTATATTCTCATCAAAATCAATTATATAAATGACAAACAAAAGAGCACCCAGAACTGATCCCTGCAGAACACCACTGGTCACAGACCTCCAATTCAAAAATCAACCATCCACTACCAGTCTCTGTCTCCTACCATCAAGCCAATTATGTATCTATTTGGCAAGCTCACCCTGAATCCCATGTTGACCTAACTTTACAAATTGAGTTTATGATGACACCTATTTCAATAAATCTGTTAAAATAGGTTGTTTAACTTTCATTCAAGGCACAGTGTACCTACTTCTATAATTAAATCACATTATTGTTAGGAAACATTGGCAGTTTTATGTCTATTCAGTGGGAATGAATCAAGCTTCATAGTCTACATTTAGGGTTACTAGATGATGATCCCTGCTTAGTGAGAAACTGTATATATTTCTGCCCCTGTAAGGATTTTCCCTACTACCATCAAGGACTGAGTCTGCCATTCAGCAAAGACTGAGTTTCATTTTGGAATCTTTCGAGTCTCCGGTAGCATAAGTATTACATCTAAGTACATTGAGTGGTTTCTGGCATCTCACAATAAACTGAACAGTGACCAATCAATGTAAATAGAACACATATCCTAATAGTTTGATTTATCAATTGAGAAATATTTTAAAAAGTAGACAAAATTGAACCAAGTATTTTGGATTTAAAATCAATTTACATGTTTGAAATTACCTTTCAGAAATCTGTAGGAAAATGTTTGGGAATAGGATTCATATAGTACTTTGACAGAGTGAAGCTCAATTTGAAGAAACAAAAAAAATTAAAGATCCTAAGATGTAGGAGAAGAATTAGGCCACTTGGCTCATCAAATCTGCTCTACCATTTGATGTTTTTCTCAACTGCATTCTCCTACCTTCTCGCTGTAATCCTTGATCCCCTTACTAATCAAGAACCGATCTCTTTCTGTCTTAAATACATGAAATGACTTGGCCTCCACAGCCTTTTGCAGCAATGAGTTCCACAGGTTCACCAACCACTGGCTGAAGAAATTCCTCATCTTTTTCAGGGGAGGGGACAATGAGGCTGAGGATGGCCTATCTGCCCTCTCACAAATTGATGCCCTTTACTAGCAAATTTTTGAAGGTTTATTTCTTGCCTAACCACAATTTTGGGGCGAATGCAGGAATTTAGGGATGAGGTGAAGCCTAGCAGATCACCCTTCTTGGTCCTCAATTGAGAAACTGAGGGTGGAAATTCCATCAGTGACTTCCTTTCCAGACTTCCTCCTGCATCCCTTAGATGTTTCCTCCCACCTTTGCCTCATTGTAACCTCACCTCCCCTTTTTGCGACAAGCCATTCTCGCAACAACTTGGCCCTGTGGGCTCAAGCTCAAGATGGTGGAACTTCAGATATTCGCAGTGGTGGCCAATGTTTTTGGGCATCTCTTCTGGACCCAAGAAGACTAACTTCCCAATGTGAAATTGTAAGAAAGCCTAATTCCTAATGGCGTTCTTTGCACCTTTCCAACTTGGAGCCTGAAAAGTAATCTGCAGTTTATTTCAGGAATTACAATATTTGTAACTATAATAAATATTAATTTGCAGGTTATTCATTATGTTTCACTAAGTTCAAAATGAAATATTTGATGTGGACTTATTTTGTACAAAGAAACTTCCACAAAGAAACAAAGCTGCTGATATATCAACAAAGAAAATATTGACATTTTGTTTTATTAGGTGGACAATTAATATTAGATATCTGAAGTAAAATATTATCTAGGTTATTTTATATTTAATGACAGTGAATATTTCCTGTCAGCATTTTATTAGTTGAGTATTTAACAAGATGATGTATTTCTGTTATCAGGCGAGCACATCTTCGTCTCTGTTTAGAGCGATTGAAGGAACTTATACCACTGGGATCAGAGTGTACCAGGCACACTACTCTTGGTTTACTCAACAAAGCCAAAGCACACATTAAGGTAAAGCAAGACTGTATAACTGCATTTTTCTATGTCAAGTGCTAACAAATTCTTAACATCTTTCAATCTCTTTTGTAATTATAATGGTCATTTGTATCATGCTATGAATAAGTTATTATGAAATGTTACTCCCTTGGTCCTGTCATAAAAGATGAGAAAACTATTAACTATTACCAAGTTCCAATTTCTAAAGCATTTGATTAAATGTTTTTTTGTAAACAGCTTTCTCTTAATCACAGTGATGGGATTCCCCTCTTTTTGGATGTCAGTGTACATGTATTAATGACCTGTCTAAAATTACTGCTGTGAATTCTGATGTTTAAACGGGCAATTTAGTCCTTTGATTAGCTTGATCGGTTAAACCAAATTCATTGTTTTGTCTTTAATCTGTAGAAACTTGAAGAGCTGGATAGGAAGTCACTGTACCAGATTGACCATCTGGAAAGGGAACATCGTTTTTTAAAGAGGAGGCTGGAACAGCTACAAGGTCTGCCAGAAAATGAACGAATACGAATGGACAGCATAGGGTCCACTGTTTTCTCTGATCGTTCAGATTCAGAACGAGGTAGTCTTTCATAAACTTTTGTGGCCACACTCATTTTCTACATAATAGTGTGATGCATTTTATCACCTCCTAAAACTCAATAATAATGTCTGCTCATGATCCTAACCTATTGCATGAAAAGATCAACATGAGTGAGCTGAAGCTCATAATGAAGGATTAGAAAGGATATATTTCCTGTAATGTTAGCAAAAGGCTATACCTTGTCATACAATTATATGCCTCTTGGCTGTTTTATGGGTGAAATAATAACTCTAAGGTGGTAAATAGTTTTCAAGACTATAAACTACATCATTTGAAATCTAATGCATTAGGAACGGTACTGGTCTCTGTGAAGGTTATCTAAGATTACAAAGGGATCTTGATCAATTGGGCCAACTTGCTTGAGGAGTGGCACATGGAGTTTAGTTTGGATAAATGAAAGATATTGCATTTTGGTAAAATGACCAAGACCGGAACTTGTGCAGTTAATGGTAGGGGCCTGGACAGTGTTGATGAACAGAGAGACCTGATGGTTCAGGAACATTGTGTGACATAACTTTCAAGGAACATAGACAGAGTGGTTAAGGCATTTAGCACAATTGAATATATGAGTTGGGATGTCATGTTGAGATTGTTCGGGATATTGGTGAGGCCATTTTTGGAATACTGTGTATAGTTCTGGTTGTGCTGCTATAGAAATAATTTATTATTAAATTGGAGGCGGTGCAGAAAAACATTTACCAGGATGTTACCGGGTCTGGACCATTTGAGTTATAAGGACAGGCTGGGCCTTTTTCTCACTGGAATGTACGAGCTTGAGGGATAACCTTTATCAAGGTTTATAAAATCTCGAGCAACATAGATAGAGTGAAAAACAAAAATCTTTTCCCTAGGATGGGAGATTTCAAAACGAGGGGTTATATTTTTAAGGTGAGAGGAGAAACATTTAAAAGGAACCTGAAGGCCAACTTTTTCACAGAGAGTGGTTCATATGTGGAATGAACTGCCAGAGGAACTGGTAGATGCAGGTACAGTCGGTTCTGCCATGACACACATTTCTTCAATGCAAATTGGCTACAACGCGATTGAATTTAGACCATTATTTGTAGAACGCAAACTTTCATTATCTGTATTGGCTATAACGTGATTCCAGCTCTATTAGTTTAAATGGTGCTTCTATTGTACGATTTTCTTATAACGTGGGGTTGCAAGGGAACAGAACTATCATGTTATATCAGGACCGACTGAACAGTTACAACATTTAAAAGAAATTTGAACAGGTATGTGAATAGGAAAAGTTTAGAGGGATATGGACAAAATGCAGACAAGTGGGACTCGTTTAGTTTGGGAAATTCGATCAGCATGGACAAGTTGTTTCAAAACTATGTGACTCTCTGTCTCCTATTCTATCTGTACAGGAACGAGGCTCTATTTATAAGGGGTAGTTTTTGAAACATTTGGTATTGAGCATTACTGAGTGAAGACTGAGTTCACAGGGTTTAGGACTACACTGTCTTACTTTCACCATGTTTCTATTGAGCCAACACTGCACCATGAGCATAGCCTCTCAAATCACTCTATAATGCAAAAGTATGGGTCTAGTTTGCTAACTTAAAGCTCAAAAAATACATATTTGACAGTATTACCTGCGACTGTACTAATGTTTTGCCATTGCTTATTTCCAGAAGAGATTGAGGTGGATGTTGAGAGCACAGAGTTCTCCCATGGAGACATGGACGATATTAGCACTTCCAGCATCAGCGACCTTGATGACCACAGCAGCCTCCAAAGTGTTGGTAGTGATGAAGGCTACTCCAGCTGCAGCATAAAGCTGTCCTCGTCAATTTAAAGAGGACAACCTTGAAGCTACCTGCAAATATATCTGAGGGATCACAATATGACTGGCTACTTCAGCTTTGGACTTTTGTGGAAAAACAATAGGTTAAGGACATGCATTTGTACTACAATGCTTTATGCACAAGGCACTCACCCAGTACTGACCTACATTGCATTGTTTCAAGGAAAGAACTAGCACATAGTGCATAGCATTGTGGGTACAAAACATGACCACTATTCAGATTCTTTCTTTGTGTATTCGCAGATAATCCATTAGTGTCAATTTAGTTGGAAGATACAAACCTTTTTTATAAAAAAAAATGCACTTTTAAGCTGAAGAGCATCTTGTTGTGTAGCCCAGAGTTCTGATGTGATTTGAACAATGTCAGAAAGTTTGACTTCCTGACAGATTGTTTCTAACCTGCACTTGGAGGTCTTCATTCCCATTATAAAAACCGGAAAAGATGTTCTCTTTGTGGAGACCTCACTAATCAGATTGTTTAAAAATCTGTTTACTATAGAAAAAAAAACCCCAAATAGAGATCAAAGAACATTTTACCAAATTGGTAATTTATAGCTGATTTTATTTGGTGTGAACGAAACAAAAGTGTTCTCAGTCCCTTTTTGATGTCAAGTTTTATGAAGTTACATCTTAAGGACTGTTTTCTTCTTTTGTTTTTTTTGTGCTAATGTTGTGCCTTCTAAGTTGTGCATTGTGTTGTCATGAAGTTAGTGTCTCTTATCTAGTTGTCCCTGCATGTATTCAAGAGCAGCTTAAAAATAGTTCAATCTTAATCTTTTTTCTGCACTGCACTCCAACCTTGGTTCTGTAATAGAATGGCCTGATTACTATAAGCATAACCCTGACCTCTCCACCTCCTTCAGGAGCAGGAACTTGAAGCCTGCAAACCGATAAAGTTATTAAATTAGCTTTGCAGGAATAGAAACCTATAAGCTTTGTATCTGTTCAAGCTGTTGGCATACGTGCACGTTGCAGCACACTTAATGGTGTTTTTATAGAGAAGTGAAAGGTTCTACTGTTACTATGGTAAAATATGTTGGTATCAACTATAGGAGCATTAGGAAGAGATTCAGGTCTACAGCCTGCATATTTAGCAGTGCATTATCTTTAACTGAGATTTAAAAACCACTAAGCTTTATTGGGCCCCAAGGTCGCGGTGTTTGAATTTAAATTTTGCCCATTGAATATCCAGTAAATCAGAAATATTTAAATTTAGTTTAAAAATGAAAAAATAGGCCTTCTTTTCATCTAAAATATTCCAATGATTATTTTCTAAAGAGTTGTGGCTTGACTTTTTTTTTGCAATGCCATTGCCCTGGAAAATAATCACTACTCTAAGGCTCCTAGAGTTGAAGTGCTTACCAGGATATTGCAGTTGTGTTGCGCAATGTTTCACCCATTAAAACTTTTGACCAAAATTCATGGGTAGTTACTCCCATGATTTGCCAATATGCGCTCTTGATGGGTGAGATTCTGTGCTAGAAACAGGAGTTTAAAATCGACCAGTGAACAATTTGGGAAATGAGTACTATTTCTCAAAATTAAATACTTTTTATTTCAGTAGATAAGAAAGCACTCGCATATACTCAAACAGCCCTTCAGTTTCACATTATAATGAAGCATTTCAGGTCAGAAACCAAGCATAGGTTCTTTGTGTTAGGTGTGGTTTACATAATTGGAAGTGGTCTATCTGAAGAAGATCTAAACTTCAAGTAAATCTGGTCATCCTTGGTATATTTGTTTGCCTCTATAGGAGGAATTGTTACAGGTTACAGTTTTAACTGAGCTTGTATAAATATTTACAAACACAATGTTGCTGAAATACTTCAAATTGCACTAGTGTTTTCTATAGAGTTCTGAACTCAAAACTATGAAAGGAAGCCAAAAGAATTTCACATGGAGAAATTCTACAATTTTTTCACATTAAAAAAGTTAAAACAAATAAGAATTTAATTCTGGTGCTACTCAATGACAGTTATTTGGGATATAATTGTAACAAATTTGGAACTGCTTACTTGGTCGATTATATTACCTTCTTACCAGCCCAATTTGGTTTAGTTAGTTATCATATGGTCAGTACGTTTACCTGGCAGCTTTGCAATATATTTTAAACATCCTCACTTTTTTAATTTCCTTCTCTGCCACTTAAGTGAGCAGAACCTGAATGTAAAACAAAAGGCAGCTTTTTTTTAATCAGAGCACTCAGCTACAGAATTGTGACTGATAGACCAACAGAGATTCCTGTGTATTTGTAGGATTACACTTAATAATGTACAGCAACTTCCATAGGTCTACATAAGACATATCCTATAGATATTGTCTGAATCTGATTTCACTGATGACGAAAATCCAATGTTTTGTGCTTCTTACTTTCACTCAAGATTGTTTAGAAGTAAACCTGGTTATCATCCAAGCTCCTTGCAATTGAAGTTGTACAGTACCTTAATCTTCTAAAACGGTAAAGCAAATTAGCCAGGACTAGCAGATTCAGTTAATATTACTAGAGTTCTTGGTTTGATTTTAGTAATATGACTTAACAAATTTGAATGTTGAGCATTCAGTAAAGCTAGAGCATTCTTTGAATTTTGTCAAAAGCCACTTTGGATGCAACATTACATGTTTTAATATGTGTATCCAAATCTCCCAATAGACCACTTAATCAGATCCAGTTACTGTGTACTTTCAAACAACTTGCAATAAAATCATGGGTAACGGAAATTTTGTGTACAGAAGGTTGATAATTTTGGAAATCAGAAAATTAACAATAGGTTTAAAAAACTATCATAGTTGTGGGTGAGAACACAAGTCCAACAAATGGCACAATACTACCAGAAAAGCCTTAAATTACATAATTACTGTGATACTGCAAAAAAATACACAAACCTATTTCAGTATTTTGATGCTATTAAAGTTTGATAAAATGCATAGGAACATGTGATATCTTTCCCCTTATTTTCAGCAGTAACAGCCAGCAATAAATAATTGGCAACAATTAAAATTTCCAAGTGCTTTGTGGGTTTTGTTATAGGTTATTTTTATGATGGATTAAAATGATTAGCTCTTTGAAGAAGCAAAGGAGAAAAATAAACTTTGGTTAATATTCACAAAGCATGCAGGGCTTTGAACTGCTTTTGATCATACTCTTCGTACCAGTAGTAATGCTTCGTATCAGTTTACTTAAGATGGATAATATGGAAAGAAGGTTCCCCCCATCTTAATTGGTGCCACTGCATGATATCTGGATTTTAAAGTACAAAATCTGTGCTGCTGGTTTTACAGCAGCTCTGTGCAACTGTTATCCTGTTCTAAGCCTGTGCGAATATGCACTGAATTGATGACAATATCTGATTACATTTAAGCAACATATGCATTCCTCTGTAAAGAATAGTCCAGCCCCATGTCCAGATACAGTATTGAGTATTTTTCATTTGTTATGCCCTCTATGCCGGAAGTTAAATTGTGTAACAAGGAATAATATACATAAGTACACTTTTAGGACAGACCTATAATCTTCCCATACCTGCATTATGTAAAGGCAGCCCAACATAGACATCTTTCTCCCCTCTCCTATTGTACACATTGCAACTTTTGTAAACTTATGCCAGCTGTTAACTTACATCATGATATCTTTTACTGATGCGCTTCAAATGCATTTGAGAGTAACTTTGCCTCCTTAGATAGTAAGAAAAATTAAACAGCTGTATTTTTTTTAAATATGAAAAGAATGGCTAAATAAATGGAAAAATTCAAGTAACCTGATTCACTCCCATCTGGAAATGAGCAGTAATGCCTGAGTACTACTCACAATTTAAACTTGAAATACACCAAACAAAAATTGGAGACTGTACAAGTAATGGAGCCCAGTTACCTAATGATAGTTAACACTGATTCATGTTAACAAAATGTGACAACATCCCTTTTTATGAAAGTCCATGGTGAATTCAAAACCTGTTACATTAAATCTGATACCTTGGTAGAATGCTTACTTATCTAGTAACATTAAGTGCTCAACAATATACTGCAATTTCATTAGCTTACAATCTACCAAATTTGTAAGGAAGGATAAGTATAGGTACTTGCAAGCCTGTGATCATCAGACTGGTTTGTTATCCAGCACAAGTGTACATCATTTTCTGCTAAGTCCCAAATCCACTATATTAATCCAAGTTCTGTCATCCAGATGAAAAAAAAAGCAATTGTGCATTCTTCTTCATTCATTTGGGAGAAATAAAACTGCAGAAACGCTCATCCAAATTACTAACATAGCCATTTTAAAATGTATGCAATATTAGCATAGGAACAAACTTCTATAAAATATCAATTCTTAGAATATAAGACAGGACTGATCCTTACCTGTCACATTTGGTGTTCGGAATTGAAGCTGATCAAAGTTTTTGCTTATTCAGTTCACACCTTGCTCACTTGACCTGAAGACTAAGTTTGCAAAATATGAAATGCTTGGTAATTATTTAACCTCATTAATCTCAACTGTTTGAAAGGACTCATGTCAATCTTGGACTTAAAATTTATTAGTCCCTGGATATTTTCTACTAACTTCCTGGCTAAAAATCACCCCATTACATGAAAAGTAGACAAATTATAACCTGAATAGTAAGCTACACTTGAATTACCCATCTTGATGCCACCAAGCAGATTGCAGATTCAATATTTTGCTCAGGTTTGATTGATTATCCACATCATTATCCCTGCACAAACATGCCAAATTTCTGTTGACAAATTCCCCTCCAAAATTACACCAAAACAAGTTGCAATCAAAATAAGTTGGAACAACTATTAAGTTGTTCACTGTCTTCAAAGGACGATTGCATGATACTGTTTTAAACTGAAATAATTTAACGATAAAAATAATGATTCTTTCCCACCTCTCTAGATACATGATTAATCTGCAATAGGTGGGAAACAGACATTACTGGGGAAAAAAAACTCAGCAGGTCTGCCACCATCAGGAGAGAAAGCAGAGTTAACGTTTCTGGTTCAATGACCCTTTTTCAGAATTTGGATTTAAAACATTAACTCTGTTTTCTCCCCACAGATGCTGCCAGACTTGGAGGTTTTCCAACAATTTCTGTTTCTGATGCCCAGCATCTGGGGTTCTTTGGTTTTTTTGTATAATTGAAATATACTTTGAGGAACAATATGTATTAAGAAATTATTTTAATTCTTTTGTGATTTCTATTGACAAGTTTATCACAAATTTTCAATAATGTACCTATTCATATTTTCTGTAAGTACTGGAATTTAGTTAAATACTGAATGAGCTGACGAAAATTTCAATATACACCAGAGGTTGCCTCTCCCATTTATCACTATGTTTATCTAACCTAATGTACACAGATTGCATTTGCAACTTTTGAGATGGTGCTGTCAGAGTTTACACACTAACACTGTTCAGTTACCATGAACATAATTTTACAAAGTATTTTCCTTCCACCACTGCCCCACTCCAAATGAGGGATCATGTAACACCTACAGAATTTGCCTCAAACTTGCAATATTTACAGCAGAATTTGAAACAGTTGTGTAGCACTGGCAGCTGTCTATCTTAACTTGCTGGAACATGCACATCTGCCACTCATAAATAAGGGCTTCAGGCTATCTAGAAAATAGTATTTCTTATTAAAGTGGGACACCAATACAAGTTTTTAAGGCTTTTCGTGAACACTCAACTTTCATATAGAGAAAGTTAGATGTTTAAAAAAATCCTCATTAGACTTGGTGGACTTTGTCATATCAAGATACACTACTCTTCCTCTCACAGTAACTTGGCAACTGACTATTAAACAGATTCTACTTGGAAAAATCTCATTCAATTTTCAAATTATATGAACTTAAAAATATAATTGTTAAAAATATGGCTTTTATCTCAGCTGTCAGTAATTGAGGCAAGTACTGTTGTTTATAAACAGCAAAATGCAGAACATTGTATTCCAGTGAAAGCATCTGGGTAGTGCTATTGTTCTTTTGTCTTTCTCTTCCTCCTCCTTCCCTTCCCTCCCCTCCCAATTAGCAACTGGTATTTTTGATTCCAAAAGCCAGCATTAATTGACCATAAACATTAGCACTGACCAAGTCCCTCCAAAGGTAACTGTGTAGTAGTACCCAAGTCTAGAATTTAGCACATTTATTAAGAGTTATCAACAGAATTTAACAGCAGTGGCATACATTTATTGGTTGTAATGAAAGTTGCACTGGTGTCAGTATGGGTGCTATTTATAATTTCAACATTGGTTTAACAGATAATTATTGATAAACATTTATAGCTTGAATCACCATGCTGCAAATGTACAAAATGAGGCTTGTAACAAGTCTCAAGTAGAATGCATTGACAGGGAAACCAGGATATATCATTGAGGTAGCCTGTCTGTTCCCACTGAATACCCAATGTATATGTGTAAAGACTTACTTCATGCTGGTTCAAACTAATAGCACACTTGTTCCCCCAAGCTACCTGAATTTGAAATATTGCTTTAACTGTGTTTGTAGATAAACCTCTTATTTACCTCTTGTATAAAGCATAAAATAAAACTTCATTTTGTGAAATACTGTATTACTTGTGCCACCTGCATTAAGAGCTATTCAGTGGAATAATGACAAGTGCAAGGTAGTCAAAGTATATATAAAGGTCTAAAATATACTAAAGAATTATGTCTGAAAAACAAATCTCAACACTTCCTCTCCAGATTCTAGCTCATATCACACTTGATGATTCTGACTCAAATTCTCATTGATATTGACTGAGTGTTTTGAAGCACGACAGACTTTATCTCACTTGTGCAAATTTTCAACAGTGATTCTTGTTAAATATTTACTGGTTGACCTGATTTATTTTAAAAAGTGAAATATACAAATTTTTCAGTAGTTGCAAAAATAAGTGATTACTCTTACAACTATAATATATAAATTGATTGTAAATGTTAAATATAGGACTTAAGGCACCCAAACTTACCATATTTCACTGATTCAATTGTTTAACTTACAACAGTTGCATTATTTGTAAATAGAACCACTATTTATTTAATCAATCAATCCAAAGGGATCTCTTTCTAAATAGTAAAAATAGGTAAGCCCCTTGGGCCGGATGGGATTCATCCTAGGATTTTCTGGAAAGCCAGGTAGGAGATTGCCAAGACTTTGATCTTTATGTTGTCATTGTCTACAGTAATTGTGCAAGAAGACATTAGGATAGTAAATGTTCCCTTATTCAAGAAGGGGAGTAGAGGCAACCCTGGAAATTATAGACCTGTGACACTTACTTCAGTTGTGGGTAAACTGTTATGTTATAAGAGAGATCATTTAGAGAGGAATAAGTTGATTAGGGATAGGCAACATGGTTTTGTGAAGGGTAGGTCATGCCTCACTAACTTCATTGAGTTCTTTGAGAAGGTGACCAAACAGGTGGAGGGGGGTAAAGTGGTTGATGTGGTGTATATGGACTTCAGTAAGGCATTTGATAAGGTTCCCCACAGTAGGTTATGGCACAAAATATGGAGACATAGGATTGAGGGTGATTTAGCAGTTTGGATCAGAAATTAGCTAGCTGAAGGAAAACAGAGGATATTCATCCTGGTCTTCAGTTACTAGTGGGGTACCGCACCTGATCTCTTTTGGGTCCACTGTTGTTTGTCATTTATATAAATGACCTGGATGAGGGCATAGAAGGATGGGTTAGTAAATTTGTGGATGATATTAAGGTTGGTAGAGTGGATAGTGATGAATGTTGCAGGTTACAGAGAGACATAGATAAGCTGCAGAGCTAGGCTGAGAGGTGGCAAATGAAGTTTAATGCCAACAAGTGTGAGGTGATTCACTTTGGAAGGAGTAACAGGAATAAAGAGTACTGGGCTAATGGTAAGATTCTTGGTAGTGTAGATGAGCAGAGGGATTTCTGTGTCCATGTACATAGATCCCTGAAAGTTGACACCCAGGTTGATGGGGTTGTTAAGAATGCATATAGTGTGTTAGCTTTTATTTGTAGGGGCTGAGTTTCAGAATTGTGAGATCATGCTGCAGCTGTACAAAACTCTGGTGCGGTCACATTTAGAGTATTGCACACAGTTCTGGTCATCGCATTATAGGAAGGGTGTGGAAGCTTTGGAAAGGGTTCAAAGGAGGTTTACTAGGATGTTGCCTGGTATGGAGGGAAGATCTTACAAGGAAAAGCTGAGGGACTTGTGGCTGTTTTCTATAGAGAGGAGGAGGTTGAGAAGCAACTTAACTGAGACAGGATAATCAGAGGGTTAGATAGATTGGACAGTGAGAGCCTTTTTCCTTGGATGGCGATAGCCAGCATGAGGGGACACAGCTTTGAATTGAGGGGGGATAGATATAAGTCAGAGGTAGTTTCTTTACTCAGAGAGTAGTAGGGGCGAGAAACACTGCTTGCAAGAGTAGTAGATTCACCAACTTTAAAGGGCTTTTAAATGGTCATTGGATAGTTATATGGACGAGAATGGAATAGTGTAGGTTAGATGGACTTCAGATTGGTTCCACAGGTCGGCTCAATATTGAGAGCCGAAAGGCCTGTACTGTGCTGTTATGTTCTAGTAACTAAGAATCATATGATGTTACTTGAGCCAGTAAGTGAGCTGTGGAAAAAAAAGATTTCTTTCCTTCACCACCCCATCAATCCTAAAATTCAAAAAAGAATTCAATCATCTTGAACACAGACATCCTGAAATTAAAATTAACATTACTTTCAGCAGTAAGGAAGGAAGTTTAGAATTAATTGGCGCAGTCCTAAAATTGTTGAATTTTACACATCAAATTTCTCCTTTCTAAGTTCATTAGGCTTCTAAGTGCCAAAGACTGACATCAAATTTCAATTTACTTCATTTTCTTGAATAATAAATCATAATCCTTCAGTCTTATCAATCAACAAAATAACTTAAAATATCAACTTTCTTTAGTTATTGTTCTTTTGCAGTAAAATACTCCCACTTTGGTGTCCATTAGAGAGAAACATTTTTATTCAAACAGCCTTTTTTTTTAATCCTGGTGGAAGTAATGTGGGATGGAATGATACTTATTGGTTAACAGTAGATTTGGAAATGGAACAAAGATGGGACATTGCAAGCAAAACAGTCATTTTCAACAGCACAGATATTGCTCCTCATCTCAATTCATTTAGTTTGAAAATTTTATGCCAGAAAATACACAGGACACGAGTGATTTTACTTGTTTTATTTGTTAAAATTGCCCAATTATACATACAAAACAAAAAACTTCAATTTGTAAAAATTACACTTCCTCAAATAGGAAGATTGATTTATCAAATCCTCCACCTGCCTCAGTAATGGATGATAACTATACACAATTAACTTCCTCACAGCTACAATTTTTGTGCTGACAGACCAAATGAACTTGGCAAAAAAAACCTATTAAAAGTGCACTAATGTAATACGGCATCCACAAAAGAAAATAGGAAGAAATACATAATCTTGGAAATACTCTATACAGGTGCTAGCTACTGTGGCATAAGATGCCGCACGTTGTATTTGGATGTGTCTTGGTATTGAGTCATCGGTCTGTCTGCTATTCCACATGTGCCAACTCCAACCTTTCCGGTCACACTTTCAGGTGAGGCAAAAATGCTTTTCTTCACCTTGTAAAATAAAATCCAACATTAGTCCCATTACCATTCACAAGCATTTTCCTGTCATTAAGAATGATAATTCTATCCATCAGCAACACATTTTTGCTTATTTGCATTTTACATTGACTACTTTGCCTGAAAACAATTCTCATCATAAACAACACACACTTCATACACAGTTGTGCTCACAAAAAAAAGTCATATTAAAAAAATGACAATTGGAAACCAAAAACACAAAAAGCAACTTAATTGACAGTATTCAAAAAAGAGAGATGCAACAATGTTTTTTTACTTGTGATTTTTGATCACAATAGTTTAGCACAACTGAACAGCAACTACAAAGTGGGAGAAGGTACCCTGTCCA
Organism: Chiloscyllium plagiosum; assembly: GCF_004010195.1. Classification (NCBI taxonomy): domain Eukaryota; kingdom Metazoa; phylum Chordata; class Chondrichthyes; order Orectolobiformes; family Hemiscylliidae; genus Chiloscyllium; species Chiloscyllium plagiosum. The sequence continues at coordinate 57,700,785 of NC_057731.1, read as the reverse complement.
GAATCTGGTATTTGAAGAATGTCATAGCAATCTACCATTTAATAATAGGGTGCTCCTTGAAGATATGAATGAGAAATATGAAAGTTAGTTCTATATTTCCAAGTATAAAGCGCATACCAATACATTACTAATGTTGTAAATTACAGTACTATTGTAGCCAAGCATAATAATGATGAAATCAGGGCAGATTCCCTTTCAGCACTCTACAGAGATAGCAGCTAGCACTATGTTAAAGGGAAAATTTAGACATGAATTTAGGAAAATTCTAAACAACAGCTGGAACTGAAAAATGGTTTAATGTTACACAATGAAGTGACATGACAAAATCAGTGACAACAACCCAAAATAACAAGTGTCAAGGAAGAAGTTTTAAAAATTGAAATACACTAACACTGGACTAAAGTAAAAGCCCCTTTCATATCGTTCTACATCCCCCAATATGAACTTCCATTTATCTAAAATAATGGTACTGTTCCCACTAAGAACCCTGATATCGGAGATCCCATGGGTGTCCCGTTGGTTTGTCTGTAGGCTACGTGGATGACACCTTTATCTTCACTAAACGAAACAATTTAGAGGAAAGCTTCAAGACCATCAATAATACCCTTACTGGCATAAAATTCACTAAAGAGGAAAACAACAACAAACTGCCATTCCTAGATGTCACAGTACAGCGAATGCCAATGGGGAACTTCAAACCAGCATCTACAGGAAAACAACACATACGGACCAAATATTGAACTACAACAAGCAATCATTCCAACATCCACAAACAAAGCTGCATTAGAACATTATTTCAACGAGCCACCACACACTGCAGGACAGAGGAACTACGCAGAATAGAGGAAAATCACCTATACAGTGTATTAAAAAATAATGGGTACACAATGAACACAGTCCACAGACTTCTCAGCAACAAATCTAAACAAGCAGACAAAACACGTCCAGAAACCCTAGCCACTCTCCCCTACTTCAAAGACATCTCCAAAATGACTGCCAGACTATTCAGACCCCTTAGCATCATGGTAGCCCGCAAACCCACCAACACAATAAAACCGCAGCTAATGAACTTGAAAGACCTTATACAGACAAGCAAAACTAATGTCATTTACAAAATACCTTGCAAGGACTGTAACAAACAGTACATTGGACAACAGGCAGAAAACTAGCCACCAGGATACATGAACATCAACTAGCCAAAATAAGACATGACCCACTCTCACAGGTATCCTTACATACGGATGAGGAAAGACACCACTTCAACTGGGACAACACATCCATCCAAGGACAAGCCAAGCAGAGACATGCACGAGAATTCTGAGAAGCATGGCATTCCAATGGAAACACTATCAACAAACACATCGACTTGGATCCCATTTACCACCTCCCGAGAAAAAGAACAGGAAATGATAAGACCACAGGAAATGACATCACCAACCCTAAGAAACTCAAACATCTAAAGCGGGCTACACCACGAGTGCTTCATTCAGAGACTCACTGAAGATGTTACCTAGTATGGTGATGAAACTTCTGAAAACAAACCTTCCAGCTCAGTGAGCAAACCTACATCCAGAACCTCAACCTGAGCTACAAATCTTCTCAAAACTCGCTAACAGACCAATGCATCACATCACATAGACCAGAGGACCGCAAGTTCGATCAGGTCCTAACTCATCATAAACAGGCAACAGATAAGGTGCAACATAGAACACAGAACATCACATTGCAGTTAAGGCTTTTCAGCCCTTGATGTTGCACCAACCTGTGAATCCAGTCTAAACGCCTCCAAACCTACTCTATTCCATTATCATCCATATGTTTATCCAATGACCATTTAAATGTTCCTAGTGTTGGCAAAACCACTATTGTTCCAGACAGGGCATTCCATGCCCCTGCTACTCTCTGATTGAAGAACTTACCTCCGACATCTGTCCTATATTTATTACCCATCAATTTAAAGCTATGTCCCCTCGTGTTAGCCATCACCATCCAAGGAAAAAAGGTTCTCACTGTCCACCCTATCTAATCTGATCATCTTGAATGCCTCTAATAAGTCGCCTCTTAACCTTCTTTTCTCTAACTAAAACAGCCTCAAGTCCCTCAGCCTTTCCTCATAAGACCTTCCCTCCATACTAAGCAACATCCTAGTACATCGCCTGTGAACCTTTTCCAATAATATCCTTCCTATAATGCGGAGACCACAACTGTACGCAATACACCAAGTGCGGCCACACCAGAGTTTTGTACAGCTGCAGCATGACCTCGTGACTCCGAAACTCAATCCCTCTACCAATAAAAGCTAAGACACCGTATGCCTCATTAACAACCCTATCAACCTGGGTGGCAACTTTCAAGGATCAGTGTACATGAACACTGAGATCTCTGCTCATCTACACTACCAAGAATCTTACAATTAGCCCAGTACTCTTTATTCCTGTTTCTCCTTCCAAAGTGAATCACCTCATGTTTATCGACATTAAACTCTATTTGCCACCTCTCAGCCCAGCTCTGCAGCTTATCTATGACCCTCTGTAACCTGCAACATCCTTCCGCACTGTCCACAACTCCATGTTTAGTCGTACATTTACCAACCCAACTTTCTATGCCCTCATCTAAGTCATTCATAAAAATGACAAACAGCAGTGGCCCCAAAACAGATCCTTGCAGTACACCACGTGTAACTGAGTCCAGGATGAACATTTCCCATCAGCAACCACCCTCTGTCTTCTTTCAGCTAGCCAATTTCTGATCCAAAACACAAAATCACCCTCAATCCCATGCCTCTGTATTTTGTGCAATAGCCTACTGTGAGGAACCTTAAGAAATGCTTTGCTGAAATCCACATACTGCACATCAACCACTTTATCTTCATCCACCTGTTTGGTCACCATCTCAAAGAACTCAATAAGGTTTGTGAGGTATGACCGACCCGTCACAAAACAGTGTTGACTATCCCTAATCAACCTATTCCTCTCTGGATGATTATAAATCCTATCTCTCATAGTCCTTTCCACATTTTACCCACAACCGAAATAAGGCTATAATTACCAAGGTTGCTTCTATTCCCCTTCTTGAATAAGGGAATAACATTTGCTATCCTCCAGTCCTCTGGCACTATTCCTGTAGAAAATGATGACATAAAGATCAAAGCCAAAGGCTATGCAATCTCCTCCCTGGCTTCCCAGAGAGTCCTGTCTAGTCTAATAGCCTGTATCTCAGTATTCTTCTCGACAACATTGTCTTTTTGCAGTGTGAATACTGACAAAAAAATATTCATTTAGCATTTCTCCTATCTCTTCCGACTCCATGCACAACTTCCCAATACTATCCTTGACTGGCCCTAATCTTACTCCATTCTGGATCAGTGGTGCTGGAAAAGCACAGGTCAGGCAGCATCCAAGGAGCAGTGAAATCGACGTTTCAGGTAAAAGACCTTCATCAGGAATACAGGCAGAGAGCCTGAAGCGTGGAGAGATAAGATAGAGGAGGGTGGGGGTTGGGGAGAAAGTAGCATAGAGTACAATAGGTGAGTGGGGGAGGGGATGAAGGTGATAGGTCAGGGAGGAGAGGGTGGAGTGGATAGGTGGAAAAGGAGATAGACAGGTAGGACAAGTCCGGACAAGTCATGGGGACAGTGCTGAGCTGGAAGTTTGGAACTAGGGTGAGGTGGGGGAAGGGGAAATGAGGAAACTGTTGAAGTCCACATTGATGCCCTCCAATACAATTCACTGGTTGAGAGAGGGAACATAATTGGCAAACTCTGACTTTCACCAATGGAACAGGAGCTTGAACTCCAACCCACCACCACATTGTCTGTTAGGTGATCGAGTGGTACATTTGAACAATTAGTTTAATTTAAAGAAAAATAATCTAAATCAGCCACATCACCACTTTCATCATAATTGTCAATATATTGTCAATATATGTTAATCAGCCAAATTCAAATTTGTCATGCAAACTTACAATGAAGTAGGCACTGCTTGCAACTTTGTTGGTACACCAACTGACTGGCTGATGAACTAGTAAAAGGAGGATTTACGTATTGATTTCCAAAATTTGCAACTTCTAGTTTGAGCAGTGCCTTGCCACTTCCTGAAGGTTATCATTTTCCTTCCTTAATGCAATTGCAAGGCAAGTTGCAGGCTAGCTTGCACAGAGATAAAGGACTGAACATGTTGTTCCCATGCAGGGCAAATCCACATTCTGAAAGGAAAAGGGGTGTGTATGATCCCACCCAGTTGCCATCATGCAGCATTTTTAAATGGCATGGGATTTCAAATCCCCCATAGTTTTCATGGAATCATGCCAACTTTTGCAGGTTTCTGAGGAAGATGTGGTTCATGTCATTGGAAGAGGAAATGGTGGTAGATGAGCAATGCTTTTTTAAAAAAAAAAATCACTATTTACAAAAAATCATTTCTCATGACATAGGAAGTTAGCAGAATCTTTTAAATGACGACCTTGTGAAAAAAAAGGTCAACAACTCACAGTCCTCAGACAGAAAAAATATCTCATGTCAGGAAGACCCTTTGACAGGTAGATTTGAATTGAATTAAATTGGATTTGTTATCACGTGTACTGAGGCACAGTGAAAAGCTTTGTCTTGTGAGTAATACCGGCAGGTCACAGAGTTAAATAGCGTAGATAAGTAAATAATAGGTAAACAGTGGCAAAAACCAAAACACAGGTACAGGCAAATGTTAAGGGTTTGTGAGTCCATTCAGTATTTTAACAACAGTAGGGTAGAAACTGTTTCGAAACCAGCTGATGCGTGTGTTCAGCTTTTAAAAGGTCTTGCTAACTTCACATGTCATCATATAATCATGTATGATAGTTGAAGTATATTTTAATGCAGTGTTGATGATGCAGTGGCTTAGGTAAGAAACCATTAAATTAACTAGTAAATTGACCAGTTTTATGGAAGTGGAAAAGTCTTCAGTCTTTTAATTCATCTTGTGATTAAAATGGTTTTCTTCATTAAAGAGTATTGGGATTCAGATTTTACTCTTTTAGTGTTAAATCCAAAGAAAATTAAATATGTAACTGTGAGAAGCATGGTAGCAAGAATAAATTGGGAAACTAAATTTGAAGAAATGATAGTAGATGAGCAATGTTTTTGAAAAATCACTATTTACAAAGAATCATTTCACATGCGGTTAGCAGAACCTTTTAAACCACCAACCTTTGAAAAAGAGAGATCAAAGACTCAGTCCTCAGAGAGAAAAAAAATCTCCTCCTCTGTCTTAATTATTTTTAAATCAATAACCCCCAATTCTAGACTCCCCGTAGGAGGAAAGAGCCCCTACATATCCACCCTTGTTAAGCCTCCTCAGGATCTTATATGTTTCAATCAATTTGCCTCTGAATCTTCTAAACTCCAGCAAATACAAGTGTAGCCTGTCCAACCTTTTTCCATAGGAGAACCTCCCCTTGCCTCCCCATTGCAGGTATTACTTCAGTAAACCTTCTCTGATCTACTTCCAATGCATTTACATCATTTTTTAACTAAGGAGACCAATGGAGTATACAGCATTCCAGATGTGATCTCACCAGTGTTTCATATATCTGAAATATCACCTTTTATATTCAACTCCTTTCAAAATGAACAACAACAATCTATTAGGTTTCTTAATTATTTGCTATTCCGGCATTCTAGTCAGTTGTGATGCAAACCCATCTTCAACAATGGGGCACACTAGCACATCAAAGCTGAAGTATATATATCCATCTTCACACAGAAATGTTAGGTACATGATTCATCTCTGAACTTTGCTGAGGTTCACAGCATTGTACACTACAAGAAACATATCAAAAAACATCCAAAGACACTGGATACTGAGAAGGATATGGGCTCAGAAGTTAAGATAAAAGGTCCAGCAATAGCCATGAAAATTTGTGCTACAGAACTAGCTGGACCCCGACCAAGTTGTTCCAGTACAGTTACAAAACCGGAATGTACTGTACAATGTGGGAACTTGCACAGGTATATCTCATGCACAAAAAGACAAGATCGATCCAACATGGACGAATATCAGCCTACTCTCAACCATCACCATAGTGAGCGGAAAAAGTCATCAATGAACTATCAAACCTATTTACAAAAGAAAAGCTTTTTCACAGATGTTCAGGGGTGATTCACCAGGGCAACCCAGTTCCTGGCCTCATTACAACCTTGGGCCGAGCATCGACAAAAGAGATGAACTCCAGGTGTGAATGACTACTCTTCATATCAGGACAGCATTTGATAGAGTCTGGCATCAAGGAGCCCTGACAAAACTGGAGTCAATCGGAATCAGGGGAAAACTCTATATTTGTCATTTCTGACACAAAGGAAGATAGTTGCAGTTAGAGGTCAATCATGTCAGCTACAGAACATCACTGCAGGAGTTTCTAAATGTCATATCCTAGGCCCAGCCATCTTCACGGGGGTGCGGGGGGGGGGGAATAGGGACAGTGGGGTCTGTGAGGGGCGTGTCAGCAGAATGCAGGTGAATGGCGCTGGTGGGGGCGGAAGTGGTGGTGACCACGGCAGTTGGGGTGGCGGAAGTCACTGAGCGTGTGGCATCAGCGATGATGAGAGGGGCGGAAGTGATGTCACATGTGATGCATGAGGAATTGTGAGGGGCGGAAGTGGTTGTGGGAGCGGCCGTGATGGGGGCGGAAGTGACATCATCAATCCGCGTGGGGTGGCAGCTGCATCAGCCGCATGGCTAATGGCGTTTGAATAGTTTCCGAGGCCATGGGAATCTTCTGGAATGTTTGATGAGCGCTGGTTATGGAGGTGGGTAGATAAAAGTTTGTTGTTCTTACAGTTTTTGATGTTTGAGATGGAATTGAAATACTGTTTGTTGAGAGTATGAATTCGCCTGAGGATGTAGTACAGAGTGGGTCCTTTGCAATTCTGAGAGAGTGTGGCCCTCAGCTGAGGCAGGGCTGACTGTAGAGAGATTAGGTGCCGTGCATTGCTGCGAGCGTGGAGCGGAGGATCTTGAAGGAGAACCATTGCTGGTTTTTTTGAATCTGTAGTCTGTACTGTTTGTCCTGTTCGGTCCGAACCTAATCTTACTCCAGTCATTCTTTTCTTCCTGACATACCTATAAAAAGTTTCATGGTTTTCCTTGATCCTACCCATCAATGACTTCACATGTCCCCTCCTGGCTCTTCTTAGTTCTCTCTTTAGGTCCTTCCTAGCTAACTTGTAACTCTCAAGCGCCCTAAATGAGCCTTCACGTTTCATCTTTACGTAAGCCTCCTTCTTCAACTTGAAAAGAGAAGTTCAACATAGAACATTACAGCGCAGTACAGGCCCTTCGGCCCTAGATGTTGTGCCAACCTGTGGAACCAATCTGAAGCCCATCTATCCTACACTATTCCATTCTTGTCTATATGCTTATCCAATGACCATTTAAAATGTCCTTAAAGTTGGTAAGTCTACTACTGTTGCAGGCAGTGCTTTCCACGCCACTACTATTCCATGAGTAAAGAAACTACCTGATATCTGTCCTACATGGATCACCCCCTCAATTTAAAGCTATGTCCCCTCATGCCAGCTATCACCCCCTGATTATCTGATATGTCTCGATTACGTCACCTCTCAACCTTCTTCTCTCTAATGAAAACAGCCTCAAGTCTCTCAGCTTTTCCTCATAAGACCTTCCTTCCATACCAGGCAATATACTAGTAAATCTCCTCTGAACCCTTTCCAAAACTTCCAGAACTGTACGCAATACTCCATCTGTGGCCCCACCAGGGTTTTGTACAGCTGCAGCATGACGTCATGGTTCCAAAACTTAATCCCTCTACCAATAACAGGTAACACACTGTATGCCTTCTTAACAACTCTATCAACCTGAGTGGCAACTTTCAGGATCTATGAACGTGGACACCGAGATCTCTCTGCTGATCTACACTACCAAGCCCAGTACTCTTTATTCCTGTTACTCCTTCCAAAGTGAATCACCTCACACTTTTCCACATTAAACTCCATTTGCCACCTCTCAGCCTAGCTCTGCAGCTTATCTACGTCCCTCTGTAACCTGCAACATCCTTCCTCACTACCCATTCAACAAGGGATGGGTTATTAAGTCACTTACAACTCCCGATCTTAGTATCATCCACATATTTACTAACCCACCCTTCTATGCCCTCATCCAGGTCATTTATAAAAATGACAAACAACATGGGCCCAAAACAGATCAGTGCCAGAGACCCGGGTTCAATTCCCACCTCAGGTGATTGTGTGGAGTTTGCACATTTTCCCTGTGTCTGTGTGGGTTTCCTCCGGGTGCTCCGGTTTCCTCCCACAGTCCAAAAATGTGCAGGTCAGGTGAATTGGCCATGCTAAATTACCTGTAGGAGAAAGTAAGGACTGCAGATGCTGGAGATCAGAGCTGAAAAACGTGTTGCTGGAAAAGCGCAGCAGGTCAGGCAGCATCCAAAAAGCAGAAGAATCGACGTTTCGGACATAAGCCCTTATTCAGGAAATTGCCTGTAGTGTTGGGTGAAGGGGTAAATGTAGGGGAATGGGTCTGGGTGGGTTGCGTTTCGGCGGGTCAGTGTGGACTTGTTGGGCTGCAGGGCCTGTTTCCACACTGTCAGTAATCTAATCTAATCTAATCTAATCTAATCTAATCTAAAACAGATCATGTGCGGTACACCAGTAGTAAATGAACTCCAGGATGAATATTTCCCATCATCTACCATCCTCTGTCTTCTTTCAGCGAGCCAATTTCTGATCCAAACTGCTAAGTCACCCTCAATCCCATGCCTCTGTATTTTGTGCAATAACCTACCGTAGAGAACCTTATCAAACATCTTACTGAAATCCATACACACCACGTCAACCGCTTTACCCTCATCCACCTGTTTGGTCACCTTCTCAAAGAACTCAATAAGGTTCGTGAGGTATGACCTACGCTTCACAAAACAGTGTTGACTATCCCTAATCAAATTATTCCCCTCGAGATGATTATAAATTCTATCTCTTATAACCCATTCCAACACTTTACCACCGATGTAAAGCTCATAGGTTGATAATTACTAGGGTTGTCTCTACTCCCCTTCTTTAACAAGGGGACATGTGCTATGCTCCAGTCTTCTGTCACTATTCCTGTAGACAGTGACAACATAAAGATAAAAGCCAAAGGCTCTGCAATCTCCACCCTGGCTTCCCAGAGAATCCTAGGATAAAACCCATCTGGCCCAGGGGACTTATCTATTTTCACATTTTCCAGAATTGCTAACACCTCCTCCTTATGCACCTCAATCCCATCTAGTCTAGTCGCCTGTGTCTCAGTATTCTCCTCAACAACATTCTTTTTCCAGGGTGAATACGGACAAAAAAATATTCATTTAGCACTTCCCCTATCTCCTCTGACTTCCCCTAACTCCACTACTGTCCTTCATTGGCGCTAATCTTTCTCTTGTCATTCTTTTATTCCTGATATACCTATAGAAAGCCTTATAGTTTTCCTTGATCCTATCCGCCAATGACTTCTCATGTCACCTCCTGGCTCTTCTTAGCTCTCTCTTTCGGTCTTTCCTGGCTAACCTGTAACTCTCAAGCGCCCTAACTGAGCCCTCATATCTCATCCTAACATCAGCCTTCTTCTTCCCCTTGAAGAGAGATCCAACTTCCTTAGTAAACCATGGCTCCCACACTCGACAACTCCCTCCCTGCCTTACCGGTACATACTTATCAAGGACCGTTTTGACAGTATTAGGCAAGAACTTTCGAAAGCTGACTGGGGGCAGATGTTCGCAGTTAAAGGGATGGCTGGAAAATAGGAAACCTTCAGAAATGAGATAACAAGAATCCAGAGAAAGTATTTTCCTGTCAGGGTGAAAGGAAAGACTGGTAGGTATAGGGAATGCTGGATGACTAAAGAAATTGACGGTTTGGTTAAGAAAAAGAAGGAAGCATATGTCAGGTATAGACAGGATAGATCGAATGAATCCTTAGAAGAGTATAAAGGAAGTAGGAATATACTTAAGAAGGAAATCAGGAGGGCAAAAAGGGGATATGAGATAGATTTGTCAAATAGAATTAAGGAGAATCCAAAGAGTTTTTACAAATACATTAAGGACAAAAGGGTAACTAGGGAGAGAATAGGGCCCCTCAAAGATCAGCAAGGGGCCTTTATTTGGAGCCGCAGAAAATGGGGGAGATACTAAATGAGTATTTTGCATCAGTATTTACTCTGGAAAAGAATATGGAAGACATAGACTGTAGGGAAATAGATGGTGACATCTTGCAAAATGTCCATATTACAGAGGAGGAAGTGCTGGATGTCTTGAAATGCATAGAAGTGGATAAATCCCCAGGACCTGATCAGATGTACCTGAGAACTCTGTCGGAAGCTAGAGAAGTGATTGCTGGGCCTCTTGCTGAGATATTTGTATCATCGACAGTCACAGGTGAGGTGCCGAAAGACTGGAGGGTGGCAAACATGGTGCCACTGTTTAAGAAGGGTGGTAAGGACAAGCCAGGGAACTATAGACCAGTGAGCCTGACCTCGGTGGCGGGCAAGTTGTTGGAGGGAATCCTGAGGGACAGGATGTACATGTATTTGGAAAGGCAAGGAATGATTAGGGATA
>NC_057731.1:57651774-57689401 GCF_004010195.1 Chiloscyllium plagiosum | reverse complement strand
ACCTTACAGAGGTTTACAAAATTATGAGGGGCATGGAAAGGGTAAATAGGCAAAGCCTTTTCCCTGGGGTCGGGAAGTCCAGAACTAGAGGGCACAGGTTTAGGGCGAGAAGGGAAAGATATAAAAGAGACCTACAGGGCAACCTTTTCACACAGAGGGTGGTGCGTGTATGGAATGAGCTGCCAGAGGAAGTGGTGGAGGCTGGTAGAATTGCAACATTTAAGAGGCATTTGGATGGGTATATGAATAGGAAGGGTTTGCAGGGATATGGGCTGGGTGCTGGCAGGTGGGACTAGATTGGGTTGGAATACCTTGTTGGCATGGATGGGTTGGACCGAAGGGTCTGTTTCCATGCTGTACATCTCTATGACTCTATGACCCGCAGTACCTGGTCCTTGATAAAACTCCACATTTCAATTGTGCCTATTCCCTGCAGTTTCCTTCTCCATCCTATGCATTTTAAAGCTTGCCTAATCGCATTGTAATTGCCTTTCCCCCAGCTATAACTCTTGCCTTGCAGTATATACCTATCCCTTTCCATCACTAAAGTAAACATTACCGAATTGTGGTCACTATCACCAAAGTGCTCACCTACCTCCAAATCTAACACTTGGCTGGGTTCATTACCCAGTAGCAAATCTAATGTAGCCTTGTTCCTTGTTGGCCTGTCTACATTCTGTGTCAGGAAGCCGCCCTGCACACAATGGACAAAACTGACCCACCTAAAGTACTTAAACCATAGTATTCCCAGTCAATATTTGGAAAGTTACAGTTCCCCATTAGAACTACCCTGTCACTCTCGCTCCTATCGAGAATCATCTTTGCTATCCTATCCTCTCAATCTCTGGAACAGTTCAGAGGCCTATAGAAAATTCCCTATAGGGTAACCTCTCCTTTCCGGTTTCTAATCTCAGCCAATACTAGCTCAATAGACAAGTCCTCAAATGTCCTTTCTGTAACCACAATACTGGCCTTAACTAACAGTGCCACACCACCCCCTCTTTTACTCTTTTCTCTGTTCTTTCTGAAACATCTAAATCCCAGAACCTGCAAACTACCATTTCTGTCCCTGTTTTACCCATGTCTCTGAAACGGCCACAACATCGAAATCCCAGATACCAACCCACGCTGTAAGTTCACCCATCTTATTCCTGATGCTCCTGGCGGTGAAGTAGACACACTTCAAACCAACTTCTTGCAATCTTGAAATGTTGGTTCTGACTTTAGTACTCTCATGCTCCCGTGTCCTCAAATTACAATTTCAGTTTCTAACCCCCCCCCCCCCCACAACGATTTACTTCAAGCCTACCCAAGAGCATTAGCAAATATCCCCCGAGGATCTTGGTACCCCTCTGGTTCAGGTGAAGACCATCCTGTTTGTAGAGATCCCACCTACCCCGGAAAGAGCCCCAATTATCCAGAAAACCAAAACCCTCCCTCCTGCACTATTCCTGGAGCCACTTGTTCAACTCCCCTCTCTCCCTATTTCTTGCCTCGCTAGCATGTGTCAGGGGCAACAAACCAGAGATAACAACTCTGTTTGTACAAGCTCTAAGCTTGTATTCTGAATGTCTGCCTTAGATCCCCACCTTTCTTCCTACCTATGTCATTGGTGCCTATGTGGACCACAACTTGGGGCTGCCAATTGTGCCCATCCCCCACAGTTTCCTTCCCCATCCTAATCATCCGAAATATCACCTAACTGCATAATTGCCTCTCCCCCAGCTATAATTGTTGCCCTGTGGTATATACATATCCCTTTCCATTATAAACATAACCAAATTGTGGTCACTATCACAAAAATGCTCACCTACCTTCAAATCTAACGCCTGGCCTGGTTCATTACCCAGTACCAAATCCAATATGGCCTTGCCTCTTGTTGGCTTGTCTACATACTGTGTCAAGAGATCCTCCTGCACACACTGGACAAAAACTTATCCAGTCAGTATTTGGAAAGTTAAAGTCCCCCATAACAACTACCCTGTTACTTTCACTCCTAGCCAATATTATCTTTGCAATCCTTTCCTCTACAAATCTGGAATTTTTCAGAGGCCTACAGAAAACACCCAACAGGGTAACATCTGCTTTCCTGTTTCTAACCACAGCCCAAATGACCTCAGTAGACAAGTCCTCATCAACCGTCCTTTCTACTGTCCCTGACTAACAATGCCACACTTTCCCTCTTTTACCACCTTCCCTGCTCTTACTGAAACATCTAAATCCCAGAATCTGCAACAACCATTCCTGTACCTGCTCTATCCATGTCTCTGAAATGGCCACAACATCAAAGTCCCAGGTGCCAACCCATGCTGCAAGTTCACCCACCTTATTCTGGATGCTCTGGCATTGAAGTAGACACACTTCAAACCACCTTCCTGCTTGCTGGTACACCCCACCGACCTTGAAACCTTATTCCTGACCTCACTACTCTCAACCTCCTGTACAATGGAGCTACAATTCAGGTCCCCATCGCCCAATGGTTAGGTCCAGTCCTGCTGCATTAAGGAAAAATAAAGTATCACAGCGGAATGCCACCCAGTCATTCCTGTGTGAAATGTACAAGAATATTTGGTGAAGATAGAATCATGCTTTGGAAAGATAATGATCTAAATAATTTTTTTAAAAATCACCATTTAAATGTCATGCTACAGCACCCTTGCAATCACGGGAGCTGGTACTCAGGATGACAGAGGCAATAACCAGCAAAAAAAGATCTTTAGAAATAATTGTTCTTGTGCACAATACATACCTGTCCTTTTTTGTTCTTGGAATAGGCTCTGTTATTAAACTGCTGCCATTTTACTTTTTGTTCCTCACGCTCCTGTTCAAGCTCCTTCATTCTCTGAGCTTTTTTTAATGCTTTCTTCTTCTTATACTCCCTCTGTTGAGCAACCATTTCCTTCCTGTAAACAGCCAAATTCAAAATCCACCAAGAAAATGTTACAACTTAAGATGCACTATCCTAAACATTAGAAACAAGAATAAAACAAAACTGCGGATGCTGAAATTCTGAAACAAAAAACAATCAAAATTGCTGGAGCAGCTCAGGTCTAGCAGCACGTGTGAAGGAGAACTCTGAAGGAGAACTCTGAAGGAGAAAGGACACTGGAATCAGAGTTAAAGAGCCACTGAACTCGAAATAGTGACTGTTTTCGCCCTCCACAGATGCTGCCAAACATGCTGAGTTTTTCCAGTAATTTGTTTTTGTTTGAGAGAGCTGGCCGCCAGTACTCACTTTGATTTGGGTTTGTCACCACCCAGCTCTTCAGAATCATTTCCTTCTTCAACAGGTTTCAGGTTGACCAAGGGAAGCACATCAGCATTACCGTATCCAGAAAATGTGATTGCAGCTGTACCATTTTCTTGGTCAATCTCTTCAATCTCCGCTTCATACAGTCTGTAAGGAAGTTAGGGCTGTAAGCATGTGAGTAGAGGTTTGACAAACAGACCCTCTAACAACCCTCTAACATTTTAAAAATTATATGTTACAGATTATATTTATTAAAATAATTGTAATTTATTGAAAATAGTTTCAAGATTAATACATCAACACGTTTGTGAGCAGGATTCACGATTTAACAATATTTCTGCCAGTTCAGCAAAATCTATTTAATATTAATGGTTTCAACAATTTATTAAAGGTTAATGTGCTACACTTCCACCTAGACTTCTAAGAATAAATCAAAGAAAGGCTTCTATTTTGAGAGTGCAACGACAATAAAACCGTCAGCAGTCACACTCATCACAACTCAGAAATGGACAACACTGAGTCCACATATCCACAGTCCAAGAGTGGGATACTGGAAAAGCACAGCCGGTCAGGCAGCATCGGGAAGAATTCCTAATGATGAGCTTATGCTGGAAACACCAACTCGCCTGCTCCTCGGACACTGCCTGACCTGCTGTGCTTTTCCAGCACCACACTCTGACTCTGATCTCCAACATCTGCAGTCCTCACTTTCTCCACATGTATACAGTTAAACATGGAAATTCGGGACATGCTGTCAGGAATTCTATGCTTCCCTAAAGGGTGAACTGTTTAAGGATTCCACAGGCTGTAATTGTTGAAATCATCAAACTGAGGAAAATCTGCCATTCAATAAACTTGCAAAAGACTCTTAAAAGTCTTTGAAAAATATATACTTTTTTTGACTGAGATGTAACTAGGTTTTTCTTTGAAGGTACACCACGTCACAATTATTATACTTTTTGGAATACTAACTTCTTGGATAATATTAAAATTAATGCTTTTTTAAAAAAGTTTATAATACCTTAAATTTATTCTAATTGCATGTTATTGTTTAAATTAAATTCCATAAAGCAAAATAAATTTGGAGCAATTAATTTGGCAGTCCGAGAGAATACTTCAATCAGAGTAGCTACTTACAGTTTACTGACATTACTTGGTTAATGTCTGGTGATCTTCTAGATGCAGGAGTCAATGTTAGGAAAGGGCTAATCTGTGACACTCTGATCTTCTGATCCTTATGGGTTGCTTTCTATGAGGTCATCAGCAAGCCCTGTTGCTGTGCCAATGACCACAACATGGGGCCCATTAGGGACCACACTGACCACAACATGGGGCCCAATAGGGACCACACTGACCACAACATGGGGCCCATTGGGGACCACACTGATTACAACATGGGGCCCATTGGGGACCACACTGACCACAACATGGGGCCCATTAGGATCCACAATGACCACAACATGGGGCCCATTAGGATCCACAATGACCACAACATGGGGCCCAGTAGGGTCCACACTGACCACAACATGGGGCCCATTACGGACCACACTGATCACAACATGGGGCCCATTGGGGACCACACTGACCATAACATGGGGCCCATTGGGGATCACACTGAACATAACATGGGGCCCATTGGGGATCACACTGACCATAACATGGGGCCTGTTAGGAACTACACTGACCACAACATGGGGTCCGTTAGGGACCACACTGACCACAACATGGGGCCCATTAGGATCCACACTGACCACAACATGGGGCCCATTAGGATCCACACTGACCACAACATGGGGCCCATTAGGGTCCACACTGACCATTTAAAATAAACAGATAGAAGGCACCAGAAAGTGTGCAACAGGTGAAATGTTAATGCTGCTTAATCTTGACAGAAAAGGGTGGAATGAGAATCAGAATACATAGATGCTTAGGGGTTCATAACTGAAATAATTTCCTAAGCTTCCACCAGAGGTAGTTTAAAAAGGTCGACATAAATTGTTTCTGCTTCAGGTGTATATAAACAATCAGACATCTGCACTAATCAGAAGGTGCAAGAGAGACGGTTCTGAAGGATTCGAAACATGGCTTGTGTACTTTTGCTAGTGAAGCCTGTGGTTTGGCCCACTATTGACAAGTGTGCTTTCTTTAGTTATCAGTGGACCCACAGAAATCAGAAGCAATCAGTAAAGGCAGCAAAGTAATCAGAAACACATACTTAGTAGTCCATAAGACATAGGAGCAGAAATTAGGACATTCAGCCCATCGAGTCTACTCCGCCATTCACGCATGGCCGATAAGTTTCTCATCCCCATTCTCCTGCTTTCTCCCCGTGACTCTTGACAATCAAGAATCTATCTATGCCTTAAATATACTCAGTGACCTGGCCTCTACAGCCTTCTGTCTGAAGTTTCTCCTTATTTCCATCATGATTACCGTACCACTCATTGCTAAATTTACACGTTTGTGAATTCTCTTTCAGAATGAAGAAACTAGCAATGAGGTTACAAAGTCAAACATTAGATTAGATTAGATTACTTACAGTGTGGAAACAGGCCCTTCGGCCCAACAAGTCCACACCGACCCTCCGAAGCGCAACCCACCCATTCCCCTACATTTACCTAACACTATGGGCAATTTAGCATGGCCAATTCACCTGACCTGCACATCTTTGGACTGTGGGAGGAAACTGGAGCACCCGGAGGAAACCCACGCAGACACGGGGAGAATGTGCAAACTCCACACAGTCAGTCGCCTGAGTCGGGAATTGAACCCGGGTCTCTGGCGCTGTGAGGCAGCAGTGCTAACCACTGTGCCACCGTGCCGCCCACATGATTGATGAGCACCTTTGGCTCACGGATTACATATCCCTGCATCATAACTAGTTATTGTATATTATTAGTTACCACTGTAACATTGCAGGTCAAAGCTTCAAATTTCAGAATAGATCTCAAAGAATCTCTTACCATTGGCTACTGCTCTATTGATGTATTGTTAGAGAGTTCTACACTTACTGTCCATCTTCATTCCAAACGGCCATACACTTGTCACCAGTCTTCCATTTATGACTAGGTATGGAATTTGCTGAGTTATCTGCATTAGCTGCAGCAACAGAAGGCTGATTTGATAACAGGTCTCTGGTCAGTTCTATAACTTCCTGTAAGACATGCAAGTAAACACAGAACTTAGTGCTGTCCTTCTTTTAACAGTATTAAACCATAACTTATATTCTTGGATCTACTTTCACCAAACAATCAACATTTTACTCAAATTGGAAAAGATAAAACAAAATAGTTACATGGATGTACATGACTGCAAATTAATTAAATGTTATCCCCCCCTTCACAGTCAAAACTATCTGATCATTTGATGAAGATTAGAACCAGGATGTATTGAACCCGAATGCCCCACATCTGTCTCCTCTCAAAGTGGAGAGCGCTAATTAAAAAGTTAACAAAGCAGTGTTTGAGCATTCAGTTTCCAAATCATCAAAGAATGTGTTAAATATGGAACATATGATATAGAAATTGAATTACTTATTTATTCTTTTGTTAAAGATGTCATTTTGACAATAAATCAATGGAGACTCAAACACTGAAGCTTGTTCTAAATCCTGTCATTCTTTAAATGTAAATGGGACTGCCATCTTGAAACTTTAAACTTGAATCAATTGGTTCTTGTTGATATTGACTGACAACAGATCTCAAAATTGCTTTTCAACTCAAATTATTAAGGATACTCAACACTGAAACAATTTAACTTTAAGTTGCCATGGTTGAGGCTGTTCTGTTTAGTAACCTGTTACATTCAGGACTGCTGTACCTGTCCCAGGTTATTATGGGTACTCCCAATCCAATCTAAAAGCCTATTTAAGATTTTCCATTTATACCTAAAACATACCCTTTAATGGTTTTTTTGTGTGCTATGCAGCCAATTTGTTTAAGCACATGGGCCTTTTTGCAAAGTTACACACATTAGGTAAATTAAAGAGACCATTTAATACGTGTCCTGTGGGCCCTTATGTGGCACAGTGATAGTGTCAGCTCGGCAAACAGAACCACAACAGCGTCCCTACCCCTGGACCAAGAGGCTTGGTTTCAAGTTCCATCTGTTCCATAGGTACATAATAACATCTCTGACCATGTGGATTAGAAATATCTGGACATGCCCTGCATAGGAAGTTGTGTGCTGTGCAGAGAACCATACAGCACAGAAGAGGCCCTTCTATTCATCCACTACACTAAACCCACTTTCCAGCACCTGGCCCACAGCCTTGCATGTTATGGCATTTCAAGTGATCCATGTACTTTTTAAAGGTTGAGAGGTTTCCTGCATCAACCCCCTTCAGGCAGCAAATTTCAGATGTCCACCTCACCGAGTGAAAAGGTTTTATTCTCAAATCCCCTCAATCTCCTGCCTTTCACTTTAAAATTACTTCCCTTTGTTACTGACACTTCAACTAGACATAACAGCTGCTTTCTATTCACGCTGTCCTTGCCCCTCAATCTTATGCACCTCTATCAGGCAGCCTCTCAGCCTCCTCTGCTCAAAAGAAATTTATCCAAGACCATCCAGCCTCTCTTTGTAGCTAAACTACTCCATCCCAGGAAGCATCTTGGTGAATCCCCCGCACACCCTCTCCAGCGCAATCACATCCTTCCTGCACTCCGGTGACCAGAACTGCACACAGTACTCCAGCTGTAGCCTCACAAAAGTTTTGTACATCTCCAACTGAATCTCTCTGCTTTATTAATTGCCATGACTGATAACAGCAAGCATATTGTATGTCTCTTAACCCCCCTATTCACTTGGCCTGTGGGCAATTTCCTCAACATTCCTCTGCTCCACTGTGCTTTCCAGTGTCCTGCCATTCATTGAGGTAACCCTCGTCTTCCAAAGTGCCCCTTCACACTTTTCAGGAGTAATTTCCATCTGTCACTGATCTGCCAATTGACTAGTCCATCTATATCTTCCTGTAACCTAAGACTTGCTCGATCCCTAATAACTGCTTGACTAACCCTCATGTCATCCACAGACATACTTAGCAACCCTCCTACAGTCTTATCTAGATCATTTAGACAAACCATGAGCAATAAGAGACCCAGGACTGATCCGTGCAGTATGCCACTGTACACCAGGCTCCAGTCACAGAAATAGCCTTTTCCCACAATCCTCTGTATTCTATCACTAATCCAACTTTGAATCCATCTGTTTTCATCTTTTTTATGAACCATATGGGATTGTCAAAGGCCTTGCTGAAATCCATATGAACTACATTAACTTCACTAACCTCATCTACACAGCCAGACACATCCTTGAAAAATTCAATTAGCTTTTGTTAGACATGATGTCCTTCTGACAAAACCATGTTGACTACCCTGATCAAACATTACCTCTCCACGTAGACATTAATTCGGTCCACTTCAGAATTCTCCCAAACAGTTCCTCTACCGTTGATGAGAGACTCACTGGTCTGCTAGTTGTGTATAACTTAGAGCACGTGTAGCCTCGAACCACATGGAAACTATTCTCGCTGGAAAACAATCAGTTTTCAGCAACATTCCAATACTGCAACATCGATCCTACATTTTGACCAACGCAAAGAAATCACAAATCAGCACTTTTCTCGCTTCTGACTAGTTTTAACTAATGCTGCGTTTTATCTTCATCTATGCCTTTGCAATCTCCAGACTTCACTATTTTAATGATTCCTTGACATGTGTAAGACCTCCAGTCCATCTCACATTGAAAGAAGTTCTGCTCCTTGGATTTAATCATTTATTGTGTTATCTCAGCCTGAGCTTAAAAATGTGTTGCTGGAAAAGCGCAGGTCAGGCAGCATCAAAGGAACAGGAGAATCGGCGTTTCGGGCATAAGCCCTTCTTCAGGAACACATTTTTAAGCTCTGATCTCCAGCATCTGCAGTCCTCACTTTCTCCTTATCTCAGCCTGAGTAATATGTACAGAACTGGGCACAGTGCTATAGGAAGAATATGAATACATCAGAAAGTGCAGAAGAGATTATAAACTTTCAGTTAGAGGATAAACTGGAGAGAAGGCAATGAAAAGGAAATCTGATAGTTTTGAAAATCCTGAGGGGATTGGGAAAAGATAGGGAGAAACCATTCCTCCTTGTGAAAGGGTCCTCCAAGAATAACAGGGTCCAGTGTTAAATTCATTTGCAATGGTTCAGTTCTGGAATGCAATGCCTGAAAGTGTGATAGAGGCAGGTTCAATTGAGACATTGAAGAGGGTATTCAACAGAAACAACGTGCTAGGCAAGGGGAAACACTGGAGAATGGCTTGGCCATGATGCTCATTTAGCGAGCCAGGGCAAACACAATGTTCCAACCCTTTGGCTTTGATATCCTTTTTGATTTCTGCATTCCTGTAATTCACTGATTTTCATTCCTCGGCTGCCAAGTACTTCCTAAAACTCTCTATTTGAGGTTGTGTTTTAAAACCAAGGTATTTGACCAAGTTTTTGGGTCCTAGCTCTAGTATCCAGAGTTTCCAATGATGTGTCCTCGTGTTTTACAATGCTGAAAACTCTATTAAAATAGAAGCTTCAGGTAGTAATGAAGACATTGAACGTTCTAGGGACCCAGCATCGAACTCACCACAGTAGATGGTGGAATCAAGAACCTACTGAAAAACCTATCTAATTCACAAATGTCCTTCAGGGAAAGAAATCTACTGTCCTCACCCAGCCTGGCCTACATGAGTTTCCAGACCTACAGCAATCTGGATGACTCTCAATTGCTCTCTGAGATGGTGCAACAAGTCTCAGCAGAGAAATGAAACCAGACAGCCACCTGGCAGTGGCCCCGGCACCGGAAAAGACAAGGGCAGAAGCAGCCCTGCTGCCCCTGCACAGTCCTCCTTACTAATGTCTGGGGAATACTGCCAACATTGGGACAGCTGTCTCCAGACTCGTCAAGCAACAGCCTGACAGTCATACTCAGAGAATCATACCTTACAGCCAATGTCCCAGACACCACCATCACCATCCCTGGATATGTCATGTTCCACCGGCAAGACAGACCCAGCAGACGTAGCTGCACAGTGGGATATAGTCAGGAGTTCTGCTGAGAATGCTCAACATTGACTCTGGACCCCATGAGGTGTCATGGCTTCAGGTTAAACATGGGCAAGGAAACCTCCTACTGATTACTACATACCATCTTCCCTCAGCTGATGAATCGTTACTCCTCCATGTTGAACAACACTTGGAGGAAGCACGGAGGATGGCAAGAGCACAAAATGTCCTCTGGGTGGGGGATTTCAATATCCATCACCGAGAGTCACTCGGCAGCAGCATGAACGATCTAGCTGGTTGGGTCCGAAAGGATATTGCTGTTGGACTGGGTCTGTGGCAGGTGGTGAGGGAGCAACATACTTTAGCTCATCCTTACCAATCTGCCAGCTGCAGATGCATCTGTCCATGACAGTATCGGTAAGAGTGACCAGCACACATTCCTTGTGGAGAAAAAGCCCCAATTTCACATTGAGAATACCATCCATCGTGTTGTGGGGCATTTTTACCACGTTAAATGGGGATGGGATAGACTTCAAACAGATCTAACAACTCAAGACTCAGCATCCATGAGGCACTGTGGGCCACCAACAGCAGCAGAATTGTACACCAGCACAATCTGTAACCTCATGGCCCGGCATATCCTCCACTCAACCATTACCATCAAGCCAGGGGATCAACCCTGGTTCAATGGAGAGTGCAGGAGGGTATGCCAGGAGCAGCACCACGCATTCCTGAGGATGAGATGTAACCTGGTGAAGCTACCAAACCAGACTGCTAGTCACCAAACAGCACAAGCAGCAAGTGAAAGCTAAGCGATTCCATAACAATGGATGAGATCTAAGCTCTGCAGCCCTGCCACATCCATTTGGGAATGTTGGTGGTCGAGTAAACAACTCATTGAAAGTGGTGGCAGTGTCACAGATATCACCATCCTCATTGATGGAAGAGCCCAGCACATCAGTGTCAAAGAGAAGCTGAAGCATTTGCAGTAATTTTCAGCCAGAACTGTTGGATGATCCACCTCGGCCTCCTCCAGTGGTCTCCAGCATCAAAGATACTAGTCTTCAGCCAATTTGATTCACTCCATGTGATATCCAGAAACAGTTGGAGACACTGGATACTGCAAAGACTCTGGCCTCTGAAAACATTCCAGCAATAGTACTGAAGACTTGTGTTTCACTCCCCTCGCCAAGCTGTTCCAGCCCAGTTACAACACTGGCATCTACCCAACAATGTGGAAAATTGCCCAGGTATGTCCTGTACACAAAAAGCAGGACAAATCCAACCTGGAAAATTACTGCTCCATCAGTCTACTCTTGATCCTCAATAAAGTGATGGAAGGGGTCATTAACAGGGCTATCAAGCAGCACCTGCTCAGCGACGCCCAGTTTGGGGTCCCCCAGGGTCACTCAGCTCCTGACCTCATTACCGCCTTGGTTCAAACATGGACAAAAGAGCTGAATTGAGAATGATTCCCTTTTGACATCAAGGCTCCATTCAACTGTGTGTGGCATCAAGGAGCCCAAGCAATACTGGAATCAATGGATACCAGGGGCAAACTCTGTAGTGGTTAGATGTCTAGACTTGGACAAGTAGTATTTGCACCACACAAATTCCAGGCAATTACCATCGTCAATAACAGGCAATCTAACCACTGCCCCGTAACTTTCAATGGTGTTACAATCGCTGAACCCGCCACTATTAACATCCTGAGGGTTGCCATTTACCAGAAATGCAACTAGACTTGCCACATAAACGCAGTGGCTATAACAGCAAGTCGGAGGCAATGAGTAATTCACCTCCTGACTCCCCACGGTCTGTCCACCATCTCCAAGGCAGAAGTCAGAAGTGTGATGGACTATTACCCACTTACCTGGATGGGTACAACTCCAACGACACTCAAAAAACTCAACACCATCCTGGACAATGCAGCCCGCTTCACTGGCACCACATCCATAAACATCCACTCCCTCCATTACTGACACTCAGTACACACCGCTGCTGCTGCTGCTATCTACAAACCGCACTACAGAAAGTCAGCAGTGATTCCTCTTAAACAGCACTTTCCAAACCAACAATCACGACCATCTCGGACATGGGCAGATACAACCATTTGCAAGACCCTCTTCAAGCCACTGACCATCCTGGCTTAGAAATACATCACCATTCCTTCACTGCCACTGGATCAAAATCCTGGAATTTCCTCCCTAAGGTCACACTACAGCACATGGCTCAAGAATCAGCTCTGCACCTTCCCACAGGACTCTAGTGATGGCAATAAATGCTGGCCAGCCTGCAATGCCCACATCCCAAAAGTAAATAAACTGACAGAGAAACCAAGATACAGACAGCTCAAGTCAGATGTCACTGTCATGGACAAATTTTCTAGCCTACACTGTAGGTTTTTCTGAAACTGACTGCTGTTTGAATCCTGTTAGAGTGTCCTAATGTGAGAATGGAAACATACACCTGATGGGGGGAGAGACATGGAGTGAAGGCCACATAGAAACAACAGAGCACTTCAACACCAAGTGAAAGGATGCAATAAAGACTGATAGGGGAACAAAGAGAAAAAGGAGAACAGCTCATTTCAAATAATCATAACTGGAGGGTTACTTCAAAGAAAATGAGATACAAGATGACATCAAGCTACACATCCATCCTGTTTTGTAGTTAGCAATCTCACAGAGTTTTGATATATTCACATGCGTTTACAGCACACACCGAGGCCATCTAACCCATGGCTATATGGCAGATGAAAGATAGATATCCAGGTTAATTCCACTTTCCTGCTGTGTCTCTAGCCCTGTCAGTCACAGTATGTGTAATGAAGATTTTTACCTCTCCAACCCTGACAGCTTTTCAGAATACCAGCCCACACAAGATGAAAACATTTCTTTTCCACTCCTTTATCAGTCTTGTACCAATTATTTTAAATTTCAATCTAGTCCATCTCTAGCTATTAAACTCTCTACTAAGAGAACTAGCTCCATTCTAATTATCTATGCCCTGCAATTTCATACTCCCTAATTAAACTGTCCTTGAGCTGTGTCCCAAACATAATCACTCCAATCTATCTAAACTTTCCTTGGGGCTAAAATTCTCCAGGCCCTGGCAGCATTCTCCTCAAATTTCTTCTGTGCCCTCTACTGAGTATTCATATCTTTCCCGTAATGCAGTGACCAGATCTACAAGTGGTACTCTTGCTGCAGCCTAACTAATGTTTGAATATTCTAGAATAGCTCTTTGCTCTCATTTCCTATACTTGGCCAAAAAAGGAAATTATCCTATATGTCTTAACACCTCAGAGATTGGTGGGCATGTTCTCCAAGGTGTCTCTGTTCCTCTCAACTTCACAGCATCCCCTCATTTATTACATATCACCTTGCTTTGTTTAATCTCAAAAATGAATTTGCTCTTTTCTCTAGACTGAATTCCATTCAACGATTTTCTGTTCAGCTGCTCAGTCCAGTGATACTTTCTTGCTGTTCTCACTGTCGACCACATGACCAACTAATATCTGTAAAGTTCTTAATCATACTCCTTGCAGTCTAAATCATTGTGATATATGCCATGAAAAGCAAGGAACTCAGTACTGAGCACTGCAGAACTTTGCTAGAAAGAGCTTTCCAGTCACTTTTTCTCTTGGCTTTTTATAACTGAACTTTGGATCCAGCTTCCTCTGCACATGTGTCAATTATTGATGTGTAACACTGACCCTTCTTGTTTCCTCCTCAAATAAACTTCCTTGAATAATTCATACATCTCTAAAGAAGGATCAATACTCCTCTAGTTCCATGTCAGTACCCAGAGAGAGGAAAATGATGTACAAGTGTACTGATTTGTCTAGTTTCAAAGAAGCTAAATCCATCAATATTACCTTTCTCACAGTCTCATCCTATCAAATATTTCACTATTCTTCTCAACCACTAACTGCACTGTTCACTTTTTTTTAATAAAGAGAAAAGGTACAAGTTCCTCACCAAGAACTATGCTCATGTCTTCCACCACCTCCCACTATTTCTACTAATAGTCTCCAATAGGACTGGATCTGTCCTGAACTGTGCTGTTCTGGCACTGCCCTTCATCTTGCTTTTGCTGCTTAGGTTTCTGCTCCTGCTTTGTGCCCCCCCCCCCCGCCATATGTTTTTTTTAAATGATGTCAATATCTCTCAGATCTGCTAGCATTCAAATGTGGGCTTCTTCTCTATTACTCTTCACACCTTTAAGCCAGTTCCAATTTTGCTTTGCTCACTTCCTTCTTCAACTCAAAAAATTAAATTCTCATAAAGCAGTATTGGATGTTTTATACACCACTGGAATTCTCTCACTACCTACTTCTGCTATAAATATTCCACCCGTTCCAGACGTGAAGATTTGAGAATGAACGAAATGACAATTCTATTACTAAGTGATGAGTACTCGGCTATTTCTTTGGGACTGTACGTTCTACTGAGGCTGTGGGGCATCTCTTGCTCCCATTTCACCACTGGGACGGAGGCTGAAGGAAATATGGAGTATTCACTCTCCCACTAGCTGCAGTTTACCAAGGGACACTGAAAAGCAAAATTGCCCCTTTGAGAAAACAATTTGAAAGGAAAGAGTCCCCTTTAAAAGGGCAAAATAAATACATCTCAACTTTAATTAAAGCAAAAGTATATATTTTTAAAAGAAAGCAAGATCTAGCTCCTCTTCCACAAGCTCCAAGCAGCCAGCTTACCAAGGAACCAGGAGGTACTGAGTTTGAATACTGCTGACATCCAATTGTCAATCTCTTCAGTCCTGCATTCCAATCACTGCTGGAGTCACTTGTTGGCTAATCTCATGGCGGATATTAGCTTTCCGGTGAGTTGGAGACCTGGAATAGCAAGTTTCCAAAGGGAAATGGAGGTGGAGTTGTGGAGGAATACTTTTTAAAAAAATTCTCCAAATGTGGTGGGAAAGCGAAGAAATAATTGCTTTTATATGCACTTTCGTCTTGAAGACCAGGACCTGACAGTAAAGGTTTACCCAGTTTGGACTGTAACAATATTTTTCCAGACCAGAGAATGGCAGAGAGCACTGTTGCAGCAAGCCACTACACTACTTCCCAAATCATCCCCATCTGATCGAATGCCTCTTTGTAAACAGAACAGCAAGGAAATCTTCATTCATCCCTAATATGTGGATGTTCCTGGCAAGGTCAGCATTTATTATTGACTACTAATTACCCTTTCAATGACTGTGTGGAGTAACCAGTTTAGTTGGAGGCTAGGTGGTGTAATTACCCTACTGGGCAGGGAATGTTGTTTCTTTTTGTTCAAAGGATGTGGACACCACTGGCTCCGCCAGCATTTCCTGCCCATCCCTATTTGGCTAGAGGACAGTTAAAAGTCACATTAGTGTGGATCTGGAGTCACAAATAGTCCAGACCAGAGAAAGGTAATTAGTGACAGATGGGTTTTTGCAATAATCAAAATAGTCACCAATAGGCCAGCTCTTTATTCCAGATATTAATGAATTCAAATCTTACCATCTGCTATGAGCACTGGTCTGGGGTTCTGGATTCCTGGTCCGGGGACATTAACCAGTGCCTTCCCTGCACCAGGATTTTCATCCAGAGTCAATGAAAGAACACAATATAATTCCAAGCCAGGAGGGTGCGACTGGGAGGGGAAGCTAGATGCTGGTGGTGGTTCCCATGCTCTTCTTGGTGATGTAGTTCACTGATTTCATAGATGTTTTATTGTTGAGGAAGTTGGTGCTGTGCACCTTTTGGATGGTGTACACTGACATCTGTGTGTCAGTGATGATACCCATTAAGTGAAGAATGTTCCATCACATTCCTGACTTGTGCTTCATGTGCAGGAAAAGCTTGAAGAGTCTGTACTCACTCAACGCAGAAGTCCCAGCTTGTGACTGCTTTAATAGCCATTGTATTTACATGGCTGATTGCATTACATTTCTGGTCAATGGTGATCCCCAAGATATTGATAGTGAATGCCATGGGAAGACGAGTAAACATTCTCTTGTTGGATATGGTCATTGTCTGGTATTTAATTGGTAAATAAAATGTAGGTAACATCAGCCCAAGCCTGTCCATTTCCCAGGTCTTGTTATGTATAAACACAGGCTGCTCCAGTATCTAAGAAAGTTGTGGATGGAGGTGAACACTCTGCAACATCAACAGACATTTCTACTTGTCAGCTTATGATGGAACAAAGTCATTACATAATGCAGTTAAAATTGGTTGTGCTAGGATACTGCCCTGAGGAACTCTTAAGTGATGTTCAAGGGTGGAAACAATTTGCTTACAACAACGAGTTGCCTGTGAGACAGGTTTGGTCATAGCCAGGTGAAAGATCATCACCACCAGAGTCCCCTACCCCCCATTTCCATTCAGTTTTACCTGGATGACTTGATGGCAAACTCTTATCAAATAATACTTTGACATCAAGACCAATCATTCTCACTTCACTCTTAAAATAGGATTTGGAGTCAAGTGGGTCTGGCTAAACCTGAACCAAGCATCTGTGAGCAGGTGAGCAAGATTCACTTAAGCACCGTTAATGAAAGGCTCCATTACGGGACAGCAGTTGGTCAAACTGGACTTATCTTGCTTCTATGAACCGAATTGGTAAAGACTCACTTCAGTTTAGACCAGGACCTCAAGAGAATGCAGAGACGGATATTCCACTCAGCATTTCTGGCTGAAGATGTTGCCAACAATTTAACCTGGTTTTTTGCATCCTGTCTCGATGCTATTGGCAGACAGAATGATAAGCCAGGCAATGAAGTTACAGCAGTTTTGCTGCTGATGACCCACAACACCTGACCAAAGCCCAGTTTGGAGCTGTTAAATCTATTCTGAATCTATCCTGTTTAACATAGCGGGTATGCTCACTGTGAAATTGAGACCTTGAAATCACACAAGAGGAGGATGGTCATTCTTAACAATTGATAGATGGATCTGTGATAGGGAGACTGGTGAGGATGAGGCCAAGTAGATTTTTCTCGTGTTGGTTTTCTGACACCAAGTCCTGTTATTACTGTACTGTTATACTCGCCACTCACATGTTCTCACATGCAGAAATTAACAAATTCAGAATAGAATGCATAAAAACCTGAGGCTGTAGAAGAAAAATCAGACCCAGGATGAGAATTAGTCTGACCAATTAACTGCAAATCTAAGAGGCAAAATAGGCTCTTTATTTCTGTTCCTGCAGCAATGCCTAGATATAATTAAACTGAAGGTTGGATTTTAATTAGCAAAAACAGTTAATATATGAATATGTAAATATTGTTGGGCAGTTCTCTCAAAAGCCTAGCGCCAGATTCAGGAAGGATTGTGTGTACTGTATCTTGACTTTTAGAGAGCACCATCTTGTGGCAGAATAGAGATTTCAAAGAGGATATAATTGAAACCAGGGTCTTCATAAGTAAGGCAACAACAGCAAAGAAACGTTGCAAACATGGTAGAACAAACAAAAAACCCACAAACCATGAGAAACAAACAAGTCAGGCAGTATCCATGGGGAGGTCACACAAGTTAACATATTGATTTTCATGCAAAACATTAACTTGTCTATTCTTTCTGAAAACCTTTCTAAAATTGGATATTCATTTAAACACTAGACTGGTTGCTTACCATTACATGGCTACTCTTACAGATACCCACAAGATCTTTGACACCACTTTTGTGTGACAGATCTTTTCATTTGTAGCTTTATCAATTTTATGGTGCTGAAAATTAGAATAATAACGAGGAAAGTGCTTTGCATACACATGGCTGAAAAATGTGTTCAAATCAATTGCGGTCTGGCAAGAGTTTGCTGATGTTACCCAAGATCCCTCTTTATGTAAATACCTTCCAATTTCAAAGCACTGTCACTCTTTTGAAGGTCAGGTGATCATATATTTCAAGAAACGTCCAAGGAAAATGAAACCAAATGTAACTGTGAACAACTAATAACACACCTTTGATAATCAACATCCAGCTACAAGTAGATTTAACTTTTCTGTGGTTTTCTGAAGAAACAGATCTTAATTCATTTATATTGGAGTTTGAAAGCAGACTAGAAATCAAGATGGCAAATAAAGTCCTGCTAACTATTTTATCCAATTAGATCTATTTAAATCCATGTGCAACTGGTGACAAGGATAATACTTACTCAGAACAAGATGCAGAGTCCAATTCCACCTGAAATCAAACATGGCGTGTATCAACTGTGAAAAAAAGATGTAAAATATAGAAGTACTACAGTCTGATTTCCCCTGAATGCGATATCATGGTAGCTTGGGTTATGACGGATTGCAACAGGCCTGACGTTTTGATTATACAGTAATATTCAGACTACATTAACGTAAAATAAAATGAAGGGTAACAGAGGGAGTGGAATTAACACAACCCTGCAGCAAATATGTACATGAACATATGGGTTTATCTGAGCACAATGATGATCCAATTAACCAAGTTCTTTTAAGACAACCTGCTTCCCTTTGCAGAATTATAAAAGGTTCATGATTGACTGAAATGAATTGAAATCTAACTGGAACAGAAATAGGAAATAAATACCAGCCTTACAAATGCTGGCTGATTAAAAAAAATATTGGAAGAGATCAATGCAGGAGTCTGCAAGTTAATTTTAAGAATGAAGTTATTACTACAGTAGCGTGAGTATTATGGTCACACACGTAAAAACATAAAAGAAAATTCAAACAACTTTATGGCTTCGGTTGTCCAGGTTCTCCAACAGTAAAACTCAATGTTCTGTTTCTTCCTGCCAAATTAAAGAATTGTGTGCAAGGATGGATTTTCTTTTGAAAAGAGGCCCGTTACAACGTATCTGACAGTACAGGCAAAAGAAAAAAAATGGAGTTCCTGAACAGTCACGCACAACCAAATCTAAGACAGTAATCCTTAAAAATACAAATGGATTTTGGACATAAAGTGATCATATCAAAACAGAAGTATAGAATGGGAGTCTAGCAGACTCCAGGTTACTTTCCTGGTGCCTTGGGCTTCAAACAACCCGCCATACTACATGTAGCAGAAATAAACTGTCACTAAGCATTTGCAGAAGATCACCCTGCACTGCTTGCACTCAGAGCCATGTGGAGAATTCTTGTGGACTTAAGAGGTTTCTACATATGAACTATTTGAGTTTATTGCAGGAAGCTGGCATTTCAGGAGAAGTTGTCCACATTCATACTAAATTTGTCTTTCTTATGCCAATGGCAGGCTCAATCACAGGCTAATAGTCGTCAATTCCTGTCTTTCTAATAGGGAATTGGATTTCATAGCTTCAACCAATCTGGACTCCAAACTAACAAAAGATGCTGGGCCCTCCTGTGGCGCAGAGATAGTGTCCCTACTCCTGAACTGAGACACCTGGGTTCAAGTCCCACCTGCTCTAGAGGTGTGTAATAACATCTCTGAACCCGCTGATTCAAAAAAGTGCAGATGCAATGGGGCTGTTGTAGTGCAGTGGTATTATCCCTACCTTTGATGATAGCCATGACATGGATGTGCTGATGTTGGACTGCGGTGGACAAAGTCAGAAGTCACAGTAAACCTATTGGACTATAACATAGTGTAACTAAAATCACAATTTTTCAGAGTGCTGTTCCTTCGCCAGGTGAAGGGGCACTACTAAACCTTGTGACTTTAAATAAGCCTGCTGGACTATAATCTAGAGTCATATGACTTCTGACGTTTCCCCTATCTGTGAGGCAGAAGTCGTGGATTTGAGTTCCACCTGTTACATAGGTGTGTCTTTAGAACAAGTTGATTAAAAATATCTTACAGTTGCAGTGAGTTCATGTGGTGCACTGGTAGCATCCCTACCTCTGGATTAGGTGACCTAGGTACAGAGCTGTGTCATAACATCTCTGAACAAGCTAACATTAGAAAATACCAACAAAAATAAAACATTGATGCAGTCCAAAACCAGTTACACAGTATCAAAAAATCTAAAGATGTGAATGACCCAGAATGAGACTATTTGCATCAAGACGTATGGAACAATTCACACACACACACCCACACACAGACACACACACAGACAGACACCGAAACACACACAGACACACACACAGACACACACACCCAACCACCCACACAGACACAGACACACAAATTACTCAACTGCAACTACATCCTTTGAAATTAGCAGTGTACAGTATTCAAACCAAGAAAAACTATATCAAGAATGTATCCAAGGACCTACCCATGGCTCATTCCACCCAAAATATTGACATCAAAGTTATGAAATCACACTGGTTACTTTGTGAATTAAGAGCTCTGTTCTATTTTAATTTTCAATTGCAAGGCTGAGCGATTTATCCTACTGCTGAATGCAATGAGTGTGAAAATGAAAAGCAGGTTTCCTCTTGCGATAGTCACTCTGAGCTCTAGATTCTATTCAAAAATAACATGCTGTCAATTTAAGGAATGAGGAAGAAAATATTTTTGTTGAAAGGCTACTTTTCCTCAAAAGGCAGTTGAAGCTGACCCTGTTTCTTTTTTAAGGCAAAGGTCAATTGAATCTCGACGAGTAAGTGAGGCGAAAGATTTTGGGGATTGGATGGAAATTGACCTTATCAAATCAGCCATTATTTTACTGATTGGCAAAGCAGGTTCGAGGGGCTGCTCCTGTTCCCAATGTATATATTTAGGCGACTTTGGCAAAGTGATCCTACATGATATGGATTTTATTTTGAATGTTCTAGCTGTTGGTCAATATATCCATATGTCTAAATACATTATTCTCTCAAGTTCAAATGGCTTGACTAACCACATGCTTCCAATCTGGAAACTTTGGCGATAATTTATAGTTTTTACATTTGTTGTGGAAAGATAATGAAACGCTGACTCAAGGCAATGTCAGGAACAGCTACAATGGTACATTCTACATTTAATATTGGAAGAACAAGCTAATTAAAAACTATTTCGCACAGAGAGAAATACACGCTACTAATAGAATAAGATTGCTGCAAAGCAACTTCCTATGAGTGATTTAATTTCTCTTCTGCAGTTGCTTTGATTTTGGTTTCCAGAGACACATTGGAAACAGTATTCCTAATGCAACATAATCATCCTGTCCAGCAGATGTTGTTCAGCAGTTTGCTTTTATTAATAAGATGGGTATACCTGATTGTTGCATTCTACCAGTCACTAAAACCAAAATTTGATCATTAATAAATTGGGGAAGTGCCCCTTAACAAAATGCAAAATATGTATTAAAAAATAGAAATAGAACACCAACCTGCAAATCCTTTTGTAATTTAAGGAGATCTTCATTTTCTGCATCAGTAGATAATGCAGCTTCTACTTGTTGAAGTTGTGCCTTATAACTGGCCAGCTGCTTTGCCAGTTCATCTGACATCTACAAGAAACAACAATTCAGTTCAGCAGAAATGTTAAGCTGAATAAAAGATTAATATAAGTCCACAGTGAATGTCACTGCTGACACCAAGCCCTGATCAAGAGAAATGGGAACTACACATAAATACAACCTTATTCTACCTAATATCATCCAAGCCATCATGCCCCACTTAAAGCTATTGGTGTTTACTTCGAATATTCCACATGGTGGCAAGCATATTTTCATTATTATTGATATTAGGAATTCAAAACTGAGGAGTTAAAACAAATGGGAAAGGCAAAATTATTTTTTCAAAGACAGAATTATGATCACAAATTTGAAATATGTCTTTAGGATATTTTACAATCAGATTTACTGTGCTTCTCAAGGAAGTTAAAAAGATAATTCACTCCATTTCTCCGAATGAAAAGTGTGTTTGATCTTTATAAAAAGTACCTTTGCACATAACTCAAAAGCATTTCAAAATTTTTGTAGCCTAATCCAAAGAAAATACTTTCACTATCTCGGGACAAGCACACAGAGCCTCAACTCAGGACAAATTGATTTTGATCACAATTTTTGAAGAAGTAATTTGGTAGTACAGAACTTGCTAAAAAAGACATTTTGTGTTGTTTATAACAGCTTTTCATCAGCACAATTTGCAGGAACACCAATTTAACAGGCAAACTAATATTTAGACAGTATGAGAAAGTAGCACTGATGGATTGGTCAGGATTTTCCAGCCAGAAGTTTGGAGAAAATCTGGAAGATTCACATTTAAACAATAGGACCTCCTGCTTCCTCTCGAACTGCCCAAATTTTCCCCACAACACAAATGTATCCAGTCACAGCCAGAGCAATTTCTCCTTGCTTCTGCATGACATCCTCTGGTATTCTCAAAGGATCTGTTCCCAACTCTTATCCCTCTGTGGAGCAACTGGTTGTTCACAAATTTGAGTTATATTCGACCTCGAGGACAGATTTCAATGTATATTCAGGTCACCAATCAGGATGCCCAACTTAACTCTTTAACACTGTGATCGGTGCCCCTGCATCAACTCATTCGTTACTGAAACTCTTATCCATGACTGTTACTTCCAGACACGATCGGTGTAACACACTCCTTCCTGGTCAATCCCCAACATCCCATCCACATAAACATGAGCCATGCAAATCTCTGCTGCATTTGTCCAAATTTGTACCAAACCCCAAACACCTCCATCGGCTCCCAGTCAAACATCAGGGTCACGTTAAAGGTCAAACCGCTCAATGGCCTCGCCCCCGCCTTTCCCCAAAGCTGCTGAGCTCACGCCCCTTCTCCAGGACACCACAAGGGGCTGCGCCTTCAGATGGTGCGGCCTCGGCCCCCCCTCCCTCTCTCCTCCTCCACTGGAGTTTATAAAACCAAAGGTTCCACACCCAAGGTCCCCGGGAAAGGAAATCACGCTTTGGGCGCTATATAAACGTAGGTAGTTACTGTAGGATGGGGACCCTGGTCTGATTTCGCCCCCCGACCCCCAGAAAACGTTCCCTCCCTCCCTTTCCCCATGAAGCAGGAGGGAGGTCAGGCCCAGGGCCGGTATCCTCAGGCCTCGGGCCTAGTTACGCAGCGGACAGGGCACCGTGTCCCTCCCTCCCTCCGGGGCCGGGGCCGGGCCGGGCCGCGCCCGATCGGCCACCCCCCGACCCCCGGGACTCACGCTCTCGCTCTCGGTGCGGCCCCGGGGCCTCGCGGATGATTTTTCAGAAACTCCGAAAAAAAGCGACTCGAATCCGCCGCCCTCCACTTCCGGTCCCCAACAGCGACTTCCGGTCCCTGCGTCACATCCGCAGGAAGGGGCGGGGGATCTCCACGTAAACAGAGCAGCCCCACCCTCAATCCGTCTCCCCGGGACACACACCCCACTCCCCCCCCAGGGGTCACTCTCACACCTCCCCCCCCACCCCGGGGGGCACTGCCTCACACACACAACTCCTCACATTACCATTACCAAGGGGAAGAGTAGGCAGAGAGCAAATGTACGCAAAAGAACTGTTGGCCTGAAATGCATCTACTTTAATGCAAGGAGTATAGTGTGTAAGGCAGATGGACTTAGGGCTTGGATTGGTGCCTGGGAGTATGACGTTATTGCAAGCACATACACTTGGTTAAAGGAATTGCTCTCGATGCAATCTCCTCTACATTGGGGAGACTGGACGCCTCCTAGCAGAGCGCTTTAGGGAACATCTCCGGGACACCCGCACCAATCAACCACACCGCCCCGTGGCCCAACATTTCAACTCCCCCTCCCACTCTGCCGAGGACAGTTCATCTTCCTGCCTCTGAGCTCTGGTCTCTCGTCTCTTACAGATTCATGTTTTAGAGCTTACAGGACAACAACAACAACAGGCATTCCCTCTGATTGGCTCATACCCGATCCACTGCTTCAATGTATAGTCAGTGGTTACCATGGCAATGGCCCAGGCCTTCTTGTTTAGGCCCACGTTCTCTGTATGTATTGGGCTGTGAGGCAATGCTGCTACAATACATGTTGGAGGTCAGACTGAGAAAAATAGCTTTGGCTTCTCTGGAATAGTCATTATACTGTGCCTCCTCTCTGCAGCCTGGCACAGGTGATTGGTGCAACTAAACATCTCCGGGACACCCACACCAATCAACCCCACCCCCCCGTGGCCCAACATTTCAACTCCCCCTCCCACTCTGCCGAGGACATGCAGGTCCTGGGCCTCTTCCACCACCACTCCCTCACCACCCGATGCCTGGAGGAAGAACGCCTCATCTTCCGCATCGAACCACTTCAACCCCAGGGGATCAATGTAAATTTCACCAGTTTCCTCATTTCCCCCTCATCTTACCCCAGTTCCACCCTTCCAGCTCAGCACGGTCCTCATGACCTGTCCTACCTGCCAATCCCCCTTCCCACCCATCCACTCCACCCTCCTCTCTGACCTATCACCTGCATCCCACTTCCATCCACCCATTATACTCTTTGCTACCTTCTCTTCCCCTCTTTCCCCCCCCCCCCGCATTTATCGCTCCACCCTGGAGGCTTCCTGCCTCTATTCCTGATGATGGGTTTTTGGCCAAAACGTCAATCTTCCTGCTCCTCGGATGCTGCCTGACCTGCTGTACTTTTCCAGCACCACTCTGATCTAAACTCTGGTTTCCAGCATCTCCAGTCCTCACTTTTGCCCTGAAGGAAGGGCGTGATGATTGGCAACTATCAGTGATAGGCAACATGGTTTTGTATGGGGCAGATTGTGCCTTACCACCTTAATAGAGTTCTTTGAGAAAGTGACCAAGTTGATTGATGAAGGAAGGGCTGTTGATGTCATATACATGGATTTTAGTAAAGCATTTGATAAGGTTCCCCATGGTAGACTAATGGAGAAAGTGAAGTCACATGGTGTGCAGGGTGTTCTAGCGAGGTGGATAAAGAATTGGTTGAGCAACAGGAGACAGAGAGTAGTAGTTGAAGGGAGTCTCTCAAAATGGAGAAAGGTGGCCAGCAGTGTTCCACAGGGATCAGTGCTGGGGCCACTGTTGTTTGTGAGATACATAACTGATCTGGAAGAGGGCACTGTTGGTATGATCAGCAAGTTTGCAGATGACACAAAGATTGGTGGAGTAGCAGAAAGCATAAAGGACTGTCAAAGAATACAGGAGGATATAGATAGACTGGAGAGTTGGACGGAAAAGTGGCAGATGGATTTCAATCCAGACAAATGTGAGGTGATGTATTTAGGAAGACTAATTCTAGAGCGAATTATACAATGACTAGAAGAGCCTTGGGAAAAGTTGATGAGCAGAGAGATCTGGGAGTGCATGTCCATTGTACCCTGAAGGTGGCTGCACAGGTGGACATAGTGGTCAAGAAGGCATATAGTATGCTTACCTTCATTGGACAGGTATTGAGTATAAGAGCTGGCAAGTCATGTTAAAATTGTACAAGACATTGGTTCAGCTGTATTTGGAATACTGTGTATAGTTCTGGTCGCCACATTACCAAAAGAATGTGGACGTTTTGGAGAGGGTGCAGAGAAAGTTTACGAGGATGTTGCCTGGTATGGAAGGTGCTAGCTATGAAGAGAGGTTGAGCAGGTTAGGTTTATTTTCATTAGAAAAAAGGAGATTGAGGGGGGACCTGATTGAGGTTTACAAAATCATGAAGGGTATAGACAGGGTGGATAGAGATGAGCTTTTTCCCAGGGTGAAGGATTCACGCTTTCAAGGTAAGAGGTGGAAAGTTTAAGGGGATACACGCAATACTTTATGCAGAGGGTGGTGGGCGTCTGGAACGCGTTGCCAGCAGAGGTGGTAGAGGCAGGCACGGTAGATTCATTTAAGATGCGTCTGCACAGATGCATGAGTAGGTGGGGAGCAGAGGGATACAGATGCTTAGGATTGACCGACAGGTTTAGACAGTAGATTTGGATCGGCTCAGGCTTGGAGGGCCGAAGGGCCTGTTCCTGGGCTGTAAATTTTCTTTGTTCTTTATATTCCCCCAACCCCAGGGGGCAGCTCCTCCCACTCCCTCAACCCATCTCCCCTGGCAAGGATGGGGGTGGGGCACATCCTCCCCCCTCATGGGGACCTCTCAGGGACAGAACATTCCCACCCCACTCCACACCCTACCCAGGGGTATCGGCCCTCCAGTCTCACTCAGGGACAATCTCCTGAAGGGAGAATGGCTGCTGCCAGCTACACCAAAGGACCAGGCTGGTCTTATTTGTTGGCAATGTCCCTGCCTCTGGGTCAGGAGACCCAGACAAAAATACCACCTGCCCCATAGGTGTGTGTTCAGACAGCATGTACCGAAGAACTTGCATCCAAAGAGCATGAAGCTTTATTGCCCATTCCCAGTTGCCCTTGAGAAGGTGAGTCACATGTGTGAATCACTGCTGTCCACATGCTGGAGGTAGACTCGCAATGTCATTTGGGAAGGAGTTCCAAAATTTTGACCCAGTGACACTCAAGGAACAGCGAGAAACAGTATTTCCAAGTCAGGATAGTGAGTGGCTTGAAGGGGAACTTGCCTTTCCACACAGGCGTGGTGTTCCTTTGTACCTGCTGGCCTTGTCCTTCTGGGTGAAAATGATCATGGGTTAGGAAGGAGCCTTGGTGAAATTTTGTAATGTATCTTGTACGACTGTGCTCTGACTGAGCTTGGGCGGTGGAGGGAGTGGATGTGGTGCAAAATCCTGAAAGTTCTTCTCGAGCAGCATTTTATTCACTCATTCGGGATATGGGCATTGATGACAAGGCCAGCGTTTAGTACTCCTTCCTAGCTAATCAGTGGGAAGTTAAGAATCAACCATATTGCTATTGATCTGGAGTCACATCTCAGCCAGACTAGGTAAAGATGGCAGTTTTCTTCCCTAAAGCACATTTGTGAGCCAGATGGATTTTTCCAACAGTCAACAATGGATTCATGGTCATCATTAGGCACTTAATTCCCAATTTTATTCGATTCAAGTTCCACTATCTGCCATTGTGGGTATACCTGCAGCATGTGGACTGCGGTAGTTCAGGAAGGGAGCTCACCACTACCTTTTCAAGGGCCAGTCAGGATAGATAACAAATGTTGGCTCAGCTAGGAATGCTACCTGACCTGCTGCGCTTTTCCAGCAACACATTTTCAGCTAGGAATGCCCACATCCCATGAACAAATGAAGTAAAATCAAGTGAGCTGCTTTGTCCAGGATTATGTTGAGCCTCATGAGTGTTGTTGGAGCTACATCAATCCAGGCAAATGGGGAGTATTCCACCACACACGTGATTTGTGCCTTGTAGATGGTGGACAGGCTTTGGAGAGTCAGGAGGTGAGTTACTAAAGTGAGTTACTGCCTCTGATTTGCTCTTGGTAGCCACTGTATTTATATGGCTAGTCCAGTTTAGTTTCTGGCTAATGATAACGTCCAAAATGTTGACAGTGAGGAATTCAGTGATGGTAATGTCATGGGGCAATGATAGGATTTTCTGTTGTTGGAGATGGATATTATTTGACAGTAGCCTGAAGTACTTGTTCCTTTCATCTATCATTTCCTTAATGCCTTCTATCAGCTCCCCACTCTCTAGAGGACCAACGCTCACTTCAGTTAGTCTTTTCCTTTTTAAATGCTTGGAGAAGCTCTTACTGTCTGGTTTTACATTTCTAGCTGGTTTCTCTCATACTGTAATTTCTGGCTCTCTTTTTCATTTGCTACCATTCTTGACATTCTAACCAATCACCCGACCTGCCATGCATCTTTTTGTAATTACATGCATTTTCCCCCCAGTTTGATGCTTTCTTAAATGTATTTAGTTAACCACAGATGCTGGGCCCTCCCCAGTAATTTTTCTTTGTTGTATCAATGTACTTATTCTGAGTATTCTGAAATATGCGCTTAAACTTCTGCCTCTGCTTCTCAGTTAACCTGTCCCTTAGCCTAGTATCTCAGTTCACTGTAGCTAGCTCAGATTTGTACAGTCGTACAGCATTAAAACGGAGCCTTTGGCCCATATATTACGTTCAAATTGTTGCCTTTATTTAAGTTTAAAGTACTAGTCTGAGACCCACTCCTTCTTTTCAAAATTAGATATGAAATTCAATATGTCACTGCAACCCAAAGATTCCTTTATTCTGAGATCATGAATTAATCCTGCCACATTGCACTCCTCGCTGCATGCTACTCTAAGGAACTATCTGAAAAGCACTCTATGACTCCTCATCCAGGCTAATATTTCCAATTTGACTTTTCTAGTTTATATGTAGATTACAGTCACATATGATGATCATCATAACTTCATTCCAACCTTAAATATTCCTCATTGTATAATTTGTCCTACATTGTGGTTACTGTGAGGGTAATGTAGACCACCGTTGATAGTGACTTGTTTGCCCTACTATTCCTCATCTCCATCCAAACTAATTGTATATCCTGATCTTCTGAACTAAGGTGAACTAACTATTGCACCAATAACATCCTTGATTAACAGAGCAATTCGTCCACCTTTACACACCTTTACCCAGCTTCCTATTCTTTATGAATGTCATGTTTAATATTCAGGATCCATACCTTGTCACATGCAGCTACATCTCTGTTTTCAGATCATATTTATTCCAATGTGTACTATCAATTTATTTACGTCATTCTAATTGCTACACATATTCAGATATAGAGCCTTTATTTTTGTCTTTCTTGCTTTCTTTGCAAAATCTGTCCTTGACTTGGTGCGTTCTTAAATTTATTCTCACTGCCATTTCCTGCCATTTTTGACCCTCATTTCCATATTACTTTTTTTTTATCCTGTCTTGATTCTAGCCATTGATTTGTGACATCCAAGCATGATCTCTCCTCCCCATTGCTTAGTTAAATATGAATCTGTAACCTCTGAGTCAGGAGAGACCACAATGAGCCAAGCCACAGTCAACACTGATTAATCTCTTATGCACAACATTGCAACACAAATGCAGGAACAGATAGAGCTGCTTTTCCCATAGTCTGCAAATTTGAAAATTTATTCATATTCAATTATTTTTCATACACCATATTATTTTACGATTGAAAATGATTTAATGAGAACTGCTTTCTCCAGCAGCCAACTGCAGTTTTAAGAGGAAGGAATAGATACTCTTTGCTGCATTCCAGTCAGGAATGTCAGAAAATCAGACTCATTAAGGTCTTATACTACTCTTTTCTGTTTTTAGATCTATCTCACTCAGTCACTCATTCACTTACTCACCCACCCTACTATATACTTAATCATAGAGTCATGGAGATGTGCAGCACAGAAACAGACCCTTCGTTCCAACTCGTCCATGCTGGACAGATATCCCAACCTAATCTAATCCCATTTGCCAGCATTTGGCCCATATCCCTCTAAACCCTTCCTGTTCATATACCCAGCCAGATGTCTTTTAAATGTTGTAATTGTGCCAGTCTCCACCACTTCCTCTGGCAGCTATTTCCATATACACACCACAATCTGCATGAAAAAGTTGCCCAACAGTTAAATCTTACCCTCTCACCTTAAACCTGTGCCCTCTAGTTCTGGACTCCCCCACCCTGGGAAAAAGACCTTGTGTATTTACCCATGCCCTTCATGATTTTATAAACCTCTATAATGTCACCCTCAGCCTCCGACGCTCCAGGGAAAACAGCCCTAGCCTAGTCAACCTCTCCCTGAAGCTCAAACCCTCCAACCCTGGCAACATCCTTGTAAATCTGTTCTGAACCCTTTCCTCCAATTTACCAAACCCGCACCTTCAGGGCAACTAAACTTTGTCCTTAGCTATTCACTTATATCCAGACACTAAAGATTCTCTTGTATCCAGACAGGGAAGCAGCGGGGAGATTGTAAGAAACATGACCACGTTTTACCCACTACTTGTTTGAAGACGGGTAGTAATATTAGGCATAATTAAAATATGATTCATAACATGAATTGTCTTGTAAGGAGACAAGCCCTTCTGCAAAGAATGCTTGCGGTTTTGCGTAGTTTTGAAGTGGCTCTTCTACAGACGTCAAGTATTTGGGATAAAATGCCATGGTTCCATAATTCACCTGGTTAAGCCTCTGTTCACATCTACCCCCATCTTCTTTATATTTCCTTTCTTTACTGGGAAACCCTTCACCTATGTGGAATAGGTTGTGCTTTCTGAGAAGTCATTTGTGTTTGTGGACAAAGTCCCCATTATTGTGGTTTCCACATATTCACTTCCTCTGTGGTAACCAGGCACAAAGTGTTTGAAGAAAGGTGACTCAACCCAGATGTCATGCAGCAGTGTGACTGTGCAGTGCCTCCACGTTTCCCAGTATGAAGACTTACTGAGGCCTGTCATACTGACAGAATAAATGGAATTGGTGAGAGATTCAATCCTTGGTCCTATTGACATTAGTAAGAATCTGTAATCAGTAGCACTGGCATCACAGAAGTAAATATTTAACATAGTTCCCTCTCCTACTCTATCCCTCTTGAACTTCCTGTACACTTTATTTTCTAAGAATGGGAGAGGCTCCCTAATTGTTATCGGTGAGAGGATAGAGGATTTCTGGTAAATCCTGTCCTATTTCTGTGACCTGACTTCACAAAGAAGAACTGGGTACTAACATTCCTTGGCGTTGGGGGCCGAAAGAAAGTCCTAAGTAGAAATATTAATTCAAATAGCACTCTGTCATAGATGTCATTTTAAAGAATGATAAAGCTAAATTGGACCCAATTATAAACCATTACCATATTGAGTGACTAAATGTGTCAATTTGTATTAAATGGAAATAGTAAATAACTTAAC
The DNA here is from genome assembly GCF_004010195.1 of Chiloscyllium plagiosum. Taxonomy (NCBI): domain Eukaryota; kingdom Metazoa; phylum Chordata; class Chondrichthyes; order Orectolobiformes; family Hemiscylliidae; genus Chiloscyllium; species Chiloscyllium plagiosum. Next base: position 57,658,495 of record NC_057731.1, on the reverse strand, counting down.
AGGAATTAAGATCAGGATTACATTTCCTTGATGTGACAGTAGAGGGAAGCATTCGTCATAAAATAAATGAATAAATATTTTCAAATCAAAGAAAAACAGAAAGTGCTGGAGAAATTAGCATGGTTCCAAACAAGGATCACTGGACTCAAAACATTAATTCTACTTTCTCTTCACAGATCCTACCAGATTTGCTGAGTTCCTCCAGCATTTTCTGTTTTTTGTTTGGTTCAGCTGTGGAAGGTGTGGCTCCTTCTGGATTGGCTGCCAATCAAGTGGCTGCTTTGTCCTGGATGGTGTCAAGCGTCTTGAGTGTTGTTGGAGCTACATCCATCCAGGCAAGTGGGGAGTATTCCATCACACTCCTGACTTGAGCCTTGCAGATGATGGACAGGTTTTGGGAAGTCAGGAGGGGAGTTATTCACTGCAGCGTTTGTAATCTCTGACTTGCTTTTGTATCCATGTGGCAAGTAGAGTTCAGTTTCTGGTCAATGGTAACCCCCAGGATGTTGATAGCGGGCGATTCAGTGATGGTGACACCTTTGAATGACAACAGGCCGTGGTTAGATTGTGTCTTATTGGAGTTGGTTGTTGCCTAGCATTTGTGTGGTGTGAATATTACTTGTTACTTGTCAGCCCAAGCCTGGCTATTGTCCAGATCTTGTTGCATTTGAATATGGACTGCTTCAGTATCAGAGGAGTCGCGAATAGTACTAAACATTGTGCAAACATCCCCACTTCTGACCTTGCAATAAGCTGAAGATGGTTGGGCCTTGGACATAACCCTGAGGAACTCCTGCAGAGATGTCCCAGAGCTAAGATGACTGACCTCCAATAACCACAACCATCTTCCCATGTGCCAGGTACGACACCAACCGGGGGAGGGTTTGTCCCCGATACCCGTTGATTCCAGTTTTGCTAGGGCTTCTTAATACCACATTCGGTCAAATGCAGCCTTGATACCAAGGGCTGTCCCTCTCCCCTCCCCTCTGGAATTCAGCTTTTCTGTCCATGTTTGAACCAAGGCTGTGATGAGGTCAGGAGCTGAGTGACCCTGGGGGAACCCAATCTGCAGGTCACTGAGCAGGTTATTGCTGAGCAGGTGCTGCTTGATTACACTGTTGATAACATCTTTCATCACTTGAATGATCGAGAATAGACTGATGGAGCAGTAATTAGTTGGATTGGATTTGTCCCGCTTGTTGTGTACAGGACATACCTGGGAAATGTTCCACATTGTTGGGTAGATGCCAGTGTAGTAACTGTATTGGAACAGCTTGGCTAGGGGAGCGGCAAGTTCTGGAACACAATATCCATCCTATTGCTGCCATATTGTCAGGGCCCACAGCCTTTGCAGTATCCAATGTCCCCAACCATTTGAGGATCCTGGGATTGTATTCATTGAAGTTTAGAAGATTGAGGGGAGATCTAATAGAAACTTACAAGATAATGCATGGCTTGGAAAGGGAGGACACTGGGAATTTGTTTCTGTTAGGTGGGGAGACTAAGACCCATGGGCACAGCCTTAGAATTAGAGGGGGTCAATTTCGAACGGAAATGAGGAGACATTTCTTCAGCCAGAGAGTGGTCGGCCTGTGGAATTCATTGCCATGGAGCGCAGTGGAGGCCAGGACATTAAATGTCTTCAAGGCAGAGATTGATAAATTCTAGATCTTGCAAGGAATTAAGGGATACGTGGAGAATGCGGGTAAGTGGCATTGAAATGCCCATCAGCCATGATTAAATGGCAGAGTGCACACAATGGGCCGAATGGCCTTACTTCCACTCCTATGTCTTATGGTCTTATTTCTTGATCATGTGGGGAGTTTCAAATTGGCTGAAGGCGAGTATCTGTGATGCTGGAGACCACTGGAGGAGGTCGAGACGGACCATCCACTCAGTATTTCTGCCTGCAGATTGCTGCGAAAGCTTCAGCCTTATCTTTTGCGCTGATGTGCTGGGCTCTTCCATCATTGAAGATGGGGATATTTGTGGACCCTCCTCCTCCAGTGAGCTGTTTAATTGCCCACCACCATTCACCACTGGATGTGTCTGGACTGCAGAGCGTAGATCTGATCCAATGGCTGTGGGATCGTTCAGCTCTGTCTGTCACTTGCTGCTTATGTTTGACATGTAAGTAGTCCTGTTTGGTAGTTTCACCAGGTTGAGACCTCATCTTCAGGTGTGCCTGGTGCTGCTCCTGGCATACCCTCCTGCGCTCTCCATTGAACCAGGGTTGATCCCCTGGCTTGATGAGTGGAGGATATGCCGGGCCATGAGGTTACAGATTGTGCTGGAGTATTATTCTGCTGCTGTTGGTGGCCCACAGTGCCTCATGGATGCCCAGTCTTGAGTTGTTAGATCTGCTCAAAGTCTGCTTCATTTTTTTCAAAGTGTTAATCATGTGTTAATCTCATGGATTAACACATGAGAATGCCGCATTCACAACACTATGGTTCCGTCCTGTGGCACATCATAGAATCTCTACAGTGCAGAAAGAGGCCATTCAGTCCATTGAGTCTGCATCAACTGTTTGAAGAACATCCCAGCCCACCACCCATAACCCATATTTCCCTTGGTTGACCCACCTCGCCTGTGCATCCCGTGGGCGGCACGGTGGCACAGTGGTTAGCACTGCTGCCTCACAGCACCAGAGACCCGGGTTCAATTCCCGCCTCAGGCGACTGACTGTGTGGAGTTTGCACATTCTCCCCGTGTCTGCGTGGGTTTCCTCCGGGTGCTCCGGTTTCCTCCCACAGTCCAAAGATGTGCAGGGTCAGGTGAATTGGCCATGCTAAATTGCCCGTAGTGTTAGGTAAGGGGTAAATGTAGGGGTATGGGTGGGTTTCGCTTCGGCGGGTCGGTGTGGACTTGTTGGGCCGAAGGGCCTGTTTCCACACTGTAATCTAATCTAATCTAATCTAATCTAATCTAATTTGGCACAGTATAGTGCCATACAACACAATGGAGGGTATTCTCAATGTGAAGGCAGGACTTTGTCTCCGTTAGGACTGTGCAGGGGTCACTCTTGGATTAGTGGTGCTGGAAGAGCACAGCAGTTCAGGCAGCATCCAAGGAGCAGCAAAATCTGGATTAGTGGTCCAGCATCTGCAGTCATTGTTTTTACCAGGGGTCACTCTTACCAATACTGTCATGGACAGATACATATGCAGCCAGAAGATTGGTAAGGATGAGGTAAAGTATGTTTTTACCTTTGGTTGCAGACCCAGTCTAGCAGCGATGTCCTTACGGACCTGACCAGCTCGATCAGTCGTGCTGCTGATGAGTGACTCTCGGTGATGGATATTGAAATCCCCCACCCAGAGGACATTTTGTGCTCTTTCCATCCTCAGTGCTTCTTCCAAGTGTTGTTCAACATGGAGGAATACTGATCATTAGCTGAGGGAAGATAGTATGTGGTAATCAGCAGGAGGTTTCCTTGCCCATGTTTAACCTGAAGCCACAAGAGTTTATGGGGTCCAGAGTCAATGTTGAGGACTCCCAGGGTAACTCCCTCCCAACTGTATCCCACTGCGACACCGTCTCTGCTGGGTCTGTCCTGCCAGTGGGATAGGACATAGCCAGGGATGGTGATGGAAGTGTCTGGGACATTGTCTCTAAGGTAGGATTCCCTGAGTATGATTATGTCAGGCTGTTGCATGATGAGTCTGTGAGACAGTGTCCCAATGTTGGCACTAGACTCCCAGATGTTAATAAGGAGGACTTTGCAGGGTGCCTATGTCAATGCCAGGTGATTTGCCCAGTTTTATTTCTTTGTTGAGACTTCATAGTAATGGATCTAACTGAGTATCTTGCTGGCCTTTTCAGAGGGCAGTTAAGAGTCTACCACATTGCTGTAGGTCTGGATTCATATGTTGGCCAGACTGGGTAAGGATGGCAGAATTCCTTCCCTCAAAAACATTAGGGAACCAGATGGGTTTTTCCAACAGTTGGCAGTGGTTTCATGGTCATCAGTAGATTCTTAATTCTGGACATTTATTGCATTCAAATTTCATCATCCTGCTATAGTGGATCAAACCTAGGGCTCTAGATCATTACCTGAGTCTCAGGGTTAATAGTTCTAATAATTATATTGATATGCAGTGATTTATTGGATGGCAAACCCGTTCTTAAGGCCCATTTTCCATTTTGAAAAGTTGATTTTTTTGAAGCCAAACTGTACAAAGACAATGCAATTCAAGATGGCCAACAACCTGCCTCGATTATCCATGTGCTTTTCTGACACATTCACAGAATTGTTACTACACAGAAGGAGGCCATTCAGTCCAGAATGCTTGCACCAGTTTGGTATGTTTTAGTCAAGTTGTTACGACACATCTCTGGAGCAGCTGGGACTTGAACTGAGGTCCTCTGGCTCAGAGATAGGGGCATTGCCACTTTGCCATTAGAGCCCTTTTCCATGCTTTTGATACACTGAAACACTTCACCATCAAAAATGTCATTGAATCCCCACAGTGCAGGAAGAGGCTGTTCAGCCCATCAAGTCGACACCAAACCTCAGAGGAGCATCCCACCAAGACACAGATCTCCACCCTATCCCCATAACTCCACATTTCCCATAGATAATCTACACAAGGGGCAATTTATGGGGCAATTTAACATGGCCAATCTATCTAACCAACCATCTTTGGACTGTGGGAGGACACTGGAGCACCCAGTGGAAACCCACACAGACATGGGGAGAATGTGTAAATTCTAAACAGTCGCCTGAGGATGGAATTGAACCCAGATTATGTGAGGCAGCAGTGCTAACCATGGAGCCACCGAGCTGCAAGTATGTCCTCACACATTGGTGTTATTGATGTAAATTATGCATTTTCAGGCAGTTTGTACGCAGTACTGAGATAGTTGATCAGGTCATCTATTTTAGTTAAAAATCACACAACACCAGGTTATAGTCCAACAGGTTTAATTGGAAGCACTAGCTTTCAGAGCACTGCTCCTTCATCAGGTAGCTTTGGAAGAAGATCATAAGACACAGAATTTATAGCAAAAGATTACAGTGTCATGCAACTGAAAAGATATATTGAACAAACCTAGATTGCTCTTTAGTCTTTCATCTTTTAGAATGGGTTGCAGGTTTTGGTTCATTAATATGTAATCCCAGAACTTCTTTTACATCACATTCTCAAGGTCTTATTAAAAAAAAGGTGACCTTTCAGCTCAGACAATGCATTAAAGGTGTGAGGTTAGATTCTGTCTGTATCCAATCTTGAGTCAGACTGATTCTATTTCCAAAGTAGGAATTTATAAAATGTTACATGGATTGACTGCCTGCACATCAAGGTTACCATCTATTTCTGTGGCAGTGAATATTCCAATTGATGTGCTCTCACACTCACATTCCTGCCCTGACCTGTTGCACTGTTCCAATAAATCCCAGCTCAAACTGGAGGAATAGCACCTCATTGAGTTCAACAACTTCAAACCTTCAGCACTGACGGTGTCTGAATTTCCTATGGCTGCGTTTATTGGCAATGGCACTGTGAGGTGGAGCCTTACAGTTAGCAAGTGCAAAACATAAAAGATTCACACCTGACTGGATATAACAAAAATAACTGGGTCTATTTCCCCAAAGTTCATTCTGAGCAGGAACCAAACTGCAGCAACTTCCTTCAAGAAATTTTAAACTTCTTGCAAGATCAGGGAAGCCTAGCAACAACTACAGTCAGTCGATAAGTTTCTTTACAAATCAATACTTCCATTGACTCTTAAATAGCTTCCACATTACAAATTTAAAGGGTAGTTGGAATTGTTGCTGTGTTTTCCCTAATCTTATAACTAGTTGAAAATTCAGTGTTATGTTGGTGTGACATCACAGCTGCATGTGAGCATGTAATTGGCTATTTTTGTGTTGGGGATGTACAGCTAGATTTTGTGCATGTCTTTTTGCTTTGAATCAGAGCTTACCTTTATTGTGTCTTTCACAGCCATTCTGGATAATTGCTTCAGTACAGCCACTCTCTTTACCTTTTTTCTATGGCACTAATTTCAATTGCCTGTAACCTTTCTGCCTTCTCTCTTGTTCCACTTGTCCCTCGCCATCTTTTCTATAAATTTATCACTTGCCCACCTCTCTCTTCAGTTCTGAAGAAGAGTCATATCAAAACATTAACTCTGTTTCTCTCTCCAGTGATGCTGCCAGACATAGAGTCATAGAGATGTACAGCATGGATACAGACCCTTCGGTCCAACCTGTCCATGCCGACCAGATATCCCAAACCAATCTAGTCCCACCTGCCAGCACCCGGACCATATCCCTCCAAACCCTTCCTATTCATATACCCATCCAAATGCCTCTTAAATGTTGCAATTGTACCAGCCTCCACCACATCCTCTGGCAGCTCATTCCATACACGTACCACCCTCTGGGTGAAAACGTTGCCCCGTAGGTCTCTTTTATATCTTTCCCCTCTCACCCTAAGCCTATCCCCTCTAGTTCTGGACACACCGATCCCAGGGAAAAGACTTTGCCTATTTATCCTATCCATACCCTTCATAATTTGTAAACCTCTATAAGGTCACCCCTCAGCCTCTGGGGACGCTCCAGGGAAAACAGCCCCAACCTGTTCAACCTCTCCCTATAGCTCAAATTGTCCAACCCTGGCAACATCCTTGTAAATCTTTTCTGAACCCTTTCAAGTTTCACAACATCTTTCCGATAGGAAGAAGACCAGAATTGCACGCAATATTCCAACAGTGG
>NC_057731.1:57633195-57648897 GCF_004010195.1 Chiloscyllium plagiosum | reverse complement strand
AGCCATGCATTCATCTGCTCTATCCTCCTATTCCTGTCCTCACTAGCTCGTAGCACTGGGAGTAATCCAGATATTACTACCCTTAAGGACCTCCTTTTTAAATTTCTGTCTAACTCTCTGTAATCTCCCTTCAGAATCTCGACCTTTTACCTTCCTATATCGTTGGTTCCAATGTGGACAGTGACCTCCTGCTGGCCCCTCTCCCCCGTGAGAACATTCTGCACCATCTCTGAGACATCCTTGATCCTGGCACCAGGGAAACAACAGCTGTGTTTCTCTGGGACTTTGTTTTTATTTCTGATCTACTTGGAGAAGCTTGTTTCGCTTCCATGCAAAAAAATGCCGTGGGATTTCCCATGCCTACCTGAGAGAAGCTGAGTTAAGATCTGAGTTCGCATCTCATCCAAATGTTGACATCTCCAGAAGCACACCACTCTCTCACTTCAAGACTTAAAGCAAGTTAGCCAGGATTATAAACACAAGGCCTAAATACAATAAATTTTGAGGCTCGAACCAAGTAATTTATTGCTGAAAAGTGAGTGTTGGGCCAGGCTGACCTTTCAAGGCAGCCAATCTTACAGGATTTCTCTGTGTATTTCGAAAAGACGTTGAAAGTAAACCTCTGAGACTCTGCTACAAACGGTCCCAGAGAAAGTTCCTTCAGGCATGAAGAAATTATGCAGTTTGTACGTCAATGCTTTTGAACACTTACATTTATTATTCATGAAAGAACTACAGTCTGTTTCAGTAGAAACTTTCCGGGACAATATCTGATTGCAGTTTGTAATTCGTTTTCTGAAGGGAAGGAGGATGACCCATAGCGCTGGAGGGAGGTAGAATTACCAATAGAGATGGGTTTTATACTTCTGGCCATGGAGATAGAAAGGCAACCAGCAGAAACTAAACATGAAAGATCTGACATTTATTTCTGACTGACTGTGGCCTGAGTGCTGAACTTTAGCCTTTGTCCTGATGAACTGCCAATGAGTGGCCAGTTTGTATAGCCATAAGATTTACAGCCAAGGAGTCTGTTAAATTGGAGAGATGGTTATCCTCGTCTCTGCTGCTGGTTTCCATCCTGTATGTTTTCCCGCTGTGACTGCTGTCTACTTCCAGTAGATTCTACTCAATACTGTTTTCTGCATTTTCACTGACAGACTATTCCAATCTTTCTTCACAGTCTCTTCTGCGTGACCATTGATGTCACTGTTATATCATCCTCATCTGATTATGAATGGATAGCATTATGAGATTATTATCTCATTATACTACAAATAAAGGCATGATCCTGTTCCCCATTGCCAATGATATTGAGAAAGCAATGACAATGCACACTCAGTGACAGGCAGACAGCACACTCCTGTGATTATGAGGAGGAGGTGAAGTTGCACAGTTTCACCTGTCATAGTGAGACCCCTTTCAGCCTTGCTTCTGGTTAATGTCACAACTAAAGTATGGTATTTCAGAGCTCTGCTCTCTCTGGCCTTTGCTGTTCTATCCATACACATGAGTGCTCCTATATTACACGCACAGTTTGTGTACACAATCGTCATTTACGAATTAAAACCTGTCAAGAAGTCATCAATGTCATAATAATTAATAACTATCATCACATTATTCGGAGATGCCGGTGTTGGACTGGGGTGGACAAAGTTAAAAATCACACACACCAGGTTATAGTCCAACAGGTTTAATTGGAAGCACTAGCTTTCGGGGCGACGCTCCCTCATCAGGACAATCACCTGATGAAGGAGTTTCGCTCCGAAAGCTAGTGCTTCCAATTAAACCTGTTGGACTATAACCTGGTGTTGTGTGATTTTTAACTTTCATCACATTGGAATGAACATTGTCAAGAACATTCTTTCTGAAATGTGGTAGGGTCACAATGAGAGGTCAGAACTGCAAAGTACTTTGGACATAATTTAATTTTTTATTCCAAAATGCGTTTTTAAAAAAAAGATGGCTACTGACAAAAAAAAAGGATTGCAATGTAAATTCAGTTGCTGTCTGGCAAAGTCCTGTTTAGAACTCTTAGAATATCACATTTGCAGAGTGTCAGGGAAACTTCCAACAGAGCAAGAGATATAACAGGAAAGATAATGAGGGGAGGGTTGCAAGGGTTCAAGGGCTAGTCCTGTTGTGAATATCACAGGTGAAGAAGCATTCACTGGTCATCCCTGCACTGCAGATAAATCTGTTCTGTAATTCTGCAGGCGAGATGTCAACTGATTAGTAAACCATTGTGAAGGAAACAGGACAAGAAGGTTTCAACCTAATTGCAAAAGACAAAAATCCTGAATGAGACTGTTCAACAAATGATATTTTATTTGCTTTTATTAATGATCCAGAGAGACTGACCTCTACAACTTTATTTATATTTTATCTTTTCTTTTGGACTCACTTCTTATTCCTAATATGTGAGTATATATGATAGTGTTTCAAAGTTGGTACTTAATAAAATCTCTTTTTTGTTGTTGTGGTTTTGTTTGCTGAGCTGGGAATTTGTGTTGCAGACATTTCGTCCCCTATCTAGGTGACATCCTCAGTGCTTGGGAGCCTCCTGTGAAGCGCTTCTGTGATCTTTCCTCGGCATTTGTAGTGGTTTGAATCTGCCGCTTCCGGTTGTCAGTTCCAGCTGTCCGTTGCCGATTCAATCAATAAGCACATCGACCTGGACCCAATATACCAGCCACTGCAGCCGACAGCTAGAACTGACAACCGGAAGCGGCAGATTCAAACCATTATAAATACCGGAGGATCACAGAAGCGCTTCACAGGAGGCTCACCAACACTGGGGATGTCACCTAGACAGGGGACGAAACGTCTGCAACACAAATTCCCAGCTCGGCGAACAGAACCACAACAACAAGCACCCGAGCTACAAATCTTCTCACAAACTTTGAATCTCTTTTTTGTTTTCTGATTTTTGGGAATTTTCTCTTTTTAAAGCATAATTTTTTTTTGCCAGGGAGAAAGGCATCAATGAGGGGAATTGTTGTGACAGTTTTGGTGGGGGGGGTGGAGAGGGGAGTGAATAAAGGAGACCCTCCCAACCTATGACCCTCATGATTTGGGAGTTAATTTTATAACTTGGAGAAACCTCATCCGGGGACTGATGAGAACGTGAGGGTTTGCAGTATTAAGCCCATGGTTATGGCCAATGCACAGCTCTTTTCCATGGTCCTTGGCCCTGGTTTAAACCATATTGAGATGAGAGAGGGGATCAACTACAAGATACTAAAGAGAACTGACAAAGTAGACGTAGAGAGGATGTTGCTCCTTGTGGGGCAAACTAGAAGGAGAGTTTATAGTTTTAGGATAAGGGGTAGCAGATTTAAAACTGAAATGAGGAGACTTATTTCTCTTAAAGGGTTGTGATCTTGTGGAATACACTGCAGTGGATGCTGGGACATTGATAAATTAAAGGAGAAGATAGATACATATTTAATGAGTAATGAAGTTGAAGGAATATGGGGACCGGGCAGGAAAGTGGAGTTGAGGCCAAGATGAGATTAGCCACGATCGTATTAAAAGGCAGAGCAGGCTCAAGGGTATGACTGGCTGGGTTAGACCAATGAATCATGATGGCGCGTTTTTGCTGATTGGTGGCTGTTTACCGATTGTCAGGGGTTGGCTCCTAAAATTGTCCATTTTAAAGATTTTAAAAAGTAGAAATAATTATTAAGAAACTGACTGCAGATCAATGAAACTAATCATTGGTTTTGTATAGTTGTTGACGTTATTTCCATGTTGGTTTTGGGTTACTCGTGGATAATGGATTAAAGACATTGAGCGGTATTGGACAGAGGCACCAGGAGGTCTCCCTGCCTGAGAGAGTCACCTTCTTTGGCGATGGCCAGTTGTATGTGTCCATTTAGGTGTTTGGCAGGCCAGCACCAGGTCTTACATCCCCAGGACCACAGTAGTTTGTACGTCAATGCTTTTGAACACTTAAATTTATTATTCTGAAAGAATTACAGTCTGTTTCAGTAAAAACATAGAACAATACAGCACAGAACAGGCCCTTCGGCCCACGATGTTGTGCCAAACATTTGTCCTAGCTTAAGCACCCATCCATGTACCTATCCAATTGCCGCTTAAAGGTCGCCAATGATTCTGACTCTGCCACTCCCACAGGCAACGCATTCCATGCCCCCACCACTCTCTGGGTAAAGAACCTACCCCTGACATCCCCCCAATACCTTCCACCCTTCACCGTAAATTTATGTCCCCTTGTAACACTCTATTGTACCCGGGGAAAAAGTTTCTGACTACAGCTGTAACATCACCTCACGACTCTTGAATTCAATCCCTTTGCTAATGAACGCTAATACACCATAGGCCTTCTAATAAGCTCTATCCACCTGAGTGGCAACTTTCAAAGATCAATGAACATAGACCCCAAGATCCCTCTGCTCCTCCACCTTACTAAGAACCCTACCGTTAACCCTGTATTCCGCATTCTTATTTGTCCTTCCAAAGTGGACAACCTCACACTTGACAGGGTTGAACTCCATCTGCCACTCCTCAGCCCAGCTCTGCATCATATCTAAGTCTCTTTGCAGCCAACAACAGCCTTCCTCACTATCCACAACTCCACCAAGCTTCGTATCATCTGCAAATTTACTGACCCACCCTTCGACTCCCTCATCCAAGTCATTAATAAAAATTACAAACTTTCCAGGACAATATTTGATTGCAGTTATTGACTATGAATCCAGTAGACCCCTGTGCTGTATTGACTCTGATCCCAGCAGAGCCCTACGCACTATTGGCTGCGATCCCAGCAGATGCCTTTGCTCTACTGGCTTTGAATCCAGCAGAGCCATGCACTCTATTGGTTATGATCCCAGCAGAGCCCCGCACTCTATTGACTATGAATTCAGCAGAGCCCTGTGCTGTATTGGCTATGAATCCACAGACTCCTACATACTATTGGCTGTGAATCCAGCAAAGCCCTGCGTGCAATTGGCTATGATCCCAGCAGAGACCTGCGCTCTATTGGCTAGGAATCCAGCAGAGACTTGCACTGTATTGGTTATGAATCCAGCAGAGTCCTGTGCTCTGTTGGCTATGATCCCAGTAGAGCCCTGGGCTCTATTGGCTATGATCCAAGCAGAGCCCTGGTCTCTATTGGCTATGATCACAGCAGAGCCCTGAACTATATTGGCAATGATCTCAACAGAGCCCTGCAAACTATTGGCTGTGATACCAGCAGAGTTCTGTGGTCTATTGGCTATGAATCCTGCACTCTAATGGTTATGATCCCAGCAGAGCCTTGCACTCTATTGGCAACAATCCCAGCATAGCCCTGCGCTCTGTTGGCATTGATCCCAGCAGAGCCTTGCACTCTATTACACATGAACCGTAGAGTGAGGGAATGACTGCTGTAGGTATGAAGTAGGCTACCCAAGGCCTGTTACGGTCGCCAGATCTCAGGCCACAGCAGCGTCATGGAGCAGGGATTGGCATCTTGGGTACATGTCACCTACATGCCACCCACATGGCACCTATATGTCACTCATCTGGTACATACACACAATCCACATGGTACCCACATGCCTGACTAAATGCTCTACTCAGCTGGCATCTTGTGGGAGGATATTATATACTGCCCAATAATAATAGGTTATCTTGTTAGGCAATTTTTAAGGGAGCCAATCACTGAGTTGTTTGTATAATTTGTATCACATTTAGATGCAGTGTCCTAATGTCTCCTCTTACGGTTTAATGTTAATTGTTGTTGAATAATGCTCCCATAATTCCTTTGGGTTTTTAAAATCATTGGTACTAAATAAATGCAACTGTTTCCTTAGCTTCCTCTGTGCAGAATAATCATTTTGAGGAAAATATTTTACTTTGATTTGAATAGAGCCTTAATGGTCACTTCTTTCAGGAATGTCCCAAGGTACGTCACCTACAATTAGAATTAGCTTGAGATAAAATCACTGATTTAAGGTCAGAGAATATAGCTGTCATTTTTGCTCATCTAAAGACATCTCAAACAGCAGTAAGATTAATAATCTGCCCTTACATTGATTTTTCCTCATGCACTTGATTACGAGAAGAATATTGATTTAGATATCAGGAGAATTCCTTCTTCTCTTTTGATGTTGGTTGGTTGATTTGGATGGGGGAGTGGAGGATGGGAGAGAGGTCCAATATCCTAATGCTGCCTTGTAATAACATGAACCTATTCTATTTTGATTCCATGTGGAGCTCATGGCAGTGTTTTTGAAAAGACATTGCTGTGTAAACAACAAGTTTGTGCTTTTCCCTTTTGATGTTTGAAGATCAGCAAGTTCTATTTTTGGAAATGTGAAATTCAGTAAGTATTTTTGTTTCTGACAGTAGTCACAGATCTTTCTCCTCCACCCCAATCCCTTGCTCACTCCCTGGCCCATCATTGTTGTATTGTGTCAGGGAAGACCCACCTCCTCCTCCACCTGTCACCCTCTCAGAAAGAAACTAATTACAATTTCTGGAGTTTACCATAACATTTGACTCTGTCTGAGCCCCAGTGGAGTAAGACTCCTGCATGAATATGACTCATCTAATTAGTATTAACAGAAGTCAATCAAAGCCATAAGTCTTTGCAGCTGAAGTCTAATGCTTGCGGAGGACTTCATAACCACGTTTACAAAGAACCGTGGAAACAAAACCATTCAACTGAATTACAAGAGGCATTAAAGGAAAGTTGTTTGGGTAGATTTGTTTCTTACTCAACTTATTCAGAGGTGTTATTACACTCACCTCTGCCACAGGTGGGTGGGAGTTGAACCTGGGCCTCCTGGCCCAGAGACAGGGGAACTACCACTGCAGAATTGGGTACTGCAGATGCTGGAGATTACAGTCAAGATTAGAGTGGTGCTGGAAAAGCACAACAGGTCAGGCAGCGTCCAAGGAGCAGGAAAATCGACGTTTCGGGCAAAAGCCCTTCCTGCTCCTCGGATGCTGCCTGACCTGCTGTGCTTTTCCAGCACCACTCTAACCTTGGCACTGTCACTGCACCTCAAGAGCCCTTTATTGTGCTGTGCTATATACATTATTAGTCATGTCAGAAAAGCACATACAATTACACTGCCCCAGTGGTAGAATCAGTGTTTGTAATCCAGAACCTCAGGTTCATGTTCTGGGATGTGGATTTCTCCATGGATTATGGAGAAATCTGAATCCAATAATAATATGGAATTAAAAGCTAGTTTAATGATGACCATATAAACACAGTCAATTGTTGTAAAAGTTCACCTGGTTCACTAATGTCCTTTAGGGAAAGAAATTTGCCATCCTCCCCTGGTCTGGCCTACATGAGACCCCAGACCCACAGCAATGTGGTTGACTCATAACTGCCCTCTGGATGGGCAGTAAATGCTGGTCCAGCCAGTGATATCCAAATCCCATGAATGAGTTAAAGGAAAAATACAAACAGCTTCATGTCCCATTCCAGGATCCAAGCATGCACTGCAGACTGATATTTCTGTGCTGCATTCTTTGGCAGAAGGGCTGCTGCTGGGATGAGAGAACCCAGGTCTACTTAGCTAAATGTTACAGGCCCCAGGGCTCTGATCATAGAAACAGGAGTGGGCCATTCAGCCCCTTTAGTCTGTTCCACCATGCAACTGTATCCAGGTTGATTTCTGCTTCAGCTCAGTTGAAGTGGAACAGTAACTGTATTTCAATTGGCTGGAAACTATTCCTGATGAAGGGCTTTTGCCCGAAACGTCGATTTCAAAGCACCTTGGATGCTGCCTGAACTGCTGTGCTCTTCCAGCATCACTAATCCAAAATCTGGTTTCCAGCATCTGCAGTCATTGTTTTTACCTGGAAACTACTTCAGTACATCCTGATGGTTCCAGCTGAGATTTCTGGAGGTTTCATCACATGACTCGCCCCTATCCTCCAGCCATTATTTGGCCAACATCAATCCTTGTGTTTATTTTCACTCATTCCTGGGATGTGGGTCTTGTTCTGCTTTTGCAAAGATTCCAGAACAGATAGGCAATGTACCTTGAAGAAAGTTACAGGACATCATGACATTTATGGGGCAGCACAGTGGCTCAGTGGTTAATACTGCTGCCTCACAGCACCAGGGTCCTGGGTTCGATTCCCGCCTGTCTGTGTGGAGTTTGCACATTCTCACCGTGTCTGCGTGGGTCTCCTCCGGGTGTTCTGGTTTCCTCCCACAGTCCAAAGATGTGCAGGTCAGGTGAATTGGCCATGCTAAATTGCCCACAGTGTTATTCAGGGGTAAATATAGGGTAGGGGAATGGGTTTGGGTGGGTTGCTCTTTGGAAGGGTGATATGGACTTGTTGGGCCGAAGGGCCTGTTTCCACACTATAGAGAATCTAATCTGATCTTATCTTTCACCATCAGTTAGGTGTTCCTGATGAAGGGCTTTTGCCCGAAACGTCGATTTTGCTGAAGCTCCTCGGATGCTGCCTGAACTGCTGTGCTCTTCCAGCTCTTCCAGCTGATCCAGGATCTGAAGTCAGTGTCATGTTCTCGGTCAGTCAACCTGATGAAGCTGAAGCTCCTCCGATGCTGCCTGAACTGCTGTGCTCTTCCAGCTCTTCCAGCTGATCCAGGATCTGAAGTCAGTGTCATGTTCTCGGTCAGTCAACCTGATGAAGGGCTTATGCCCGAAACGTCGACTCTCCTGTTCCTCAGATGCTGCCTGACCTGCTGTGCTTTTCCAGTATCACACTTTTCGACTATGTGTGTGTAATGTTCAGTGATATTACCAGCATAGAACCCAGCTTGTGTGTAACATTATCACTGTGGAGGAATGTAAATTATCAGTGTTATTCTCAAACTTCAAGACATCTGTCTCAACCAGAACCAGCCTCTGTGGTGTATGTCGCAAGAGCTAACATATAGGGAAGAACTCAGATCATATCAGTAGTATTTGACCCAAGAAACCACATCAGGTGTTGATGGTGATGATATTAAATGTCAAGGGATTGTGGTTAGATCCTGTCCTGTTGGAGGTGGTCATTGCCTGGCACTGATACGGAGTGAATGTTACTTGCCACTTATCAGCTCAATCCTGGATATTGTCCAAGTCTTGCTGCATTTGAACATGGACTGTTTCAGTCTGTGAGGAGTCATGAGTGGTGCTGAACATTGTGCAAACATCAGTAAACATTCCCACATCTGACCTTACGATGAAGTAGCTGAAGATTTTTGGGCCTAGGACATTACCCTGAGGAACTCCTGCAGAAATTTCCATGACAACAGTTTCCTGAGTTGGATTCCTATGCCATTGGAAAACAGGAAGTTTCATTACCCGACTTCCTGTCAAGCAGCCTTCTCCCCATTTGCAATATCTTTATATTTGCTGAAGAGAAACGTTCAAGCAAAATGGCAAAAAATAAAATCTTGTTTAATGTCCTCTGGGGTTGCACATAGATTGATTTTTCAATTCCTGGAGGGTTGGCGATCCTGGGTACTGTCTTATAGAAATGTTAATTGCTTTCATTTCTGTCTTGAGCTAGCACCTGTGAAGAAAGCAAAGGCAACAGGTGAGTGCTGGAAAAATAATTCCCTGCACAATCTCCCACAGAAACATTCCTATCAAGTACTTTTCTCCATGGAGAATGGAATTGAGAGTGTGGGTTTGGAAAAGCACAGCAGGTCAGGCAGCATCCGAGGAGCAGGAGAATCTGCGTTTTCAACGTAAGCCCTCCATCCTGGTGAAGAGTTTATGCCTGAAATGTCGATACTCCTCCTTGATGCTACCTGACCCGCTGTGTTTTTCCAGCACCACACTTTCGACTCTGATCTCCAGCATCTGCAGTCCTCAGTTTTTCCATTGTGAATGGGTTTGGTTTTTTGTAATGACGTTGCCTGGCTCAGGTGGAGGTGAGTGACACCTGCTTCTCTCTCTCTCTGAAAGATGAATTTTATTGGGCACAGGGAAATCATAGTCATCTGTCAAAAGTGCTTAGAAAGTGTTGTCTGCTCCTCATCCACCTCCTGTAAGACAATCAATCACTCTGTTTTGTAATCATAACCAATAAAATGGAAACAATCACTGGAGATGAATTGAAACTCAGTCATAGAGTCATAGAGATGTACAGCATGGAAACAGACCCTTCGGTCCAACCCATCCATGCCGACCAGATATCCTAACCCAATCTAGTCCCACCTGCCAGCACCCAGCCCATATCCCTCCAAACCCTTCCTATTCATATACCCATCCAAATGCCTCTTAAATGCAGCCTCCGAAGTTCCAGGGAAAACAGCCCCAGCCCATTCAGCCTCTCCCTGTAGCTCAGATCTTCCAACCCTGGCAACATCCTTATAAATCTTTTCTGAACCCTTTCAAGTTTCACAACATCTTTCCGATAGGAAGGAGACCAGAATTGCACGCAATATTCCAACAGTGGCCTAACCAATGTCCTGTAGAGTAGCAACATGACCTCCCAACCCCTGTACTCAATACTTTGTGAGTTCTCCCTGCATGTGATGACTTTTCATTCAATAAGAAAAATAAAGTCAATGGGGCCTATGTTCTAAACAGGCATAAGAAAAGCCTACTAATGATTGAGGCCCTTAACTGATTTGTAGAGCAATTGGACCACAATTAAATTGGGTCTTTTTTAAATATCCCTTTCTGGGTTAGTTGAAACATGCAGTGTTCAGGCTTGAGTATTTCCAGGCCTAGTACTGCCTTAAACAGAGTCCCTAAAGGGTACCTAAAGAAAAGGTTCTTAAATTCAAGAATTGTTTTTGTGGAGCTGGATGGAGTTCCCAGTCTGATGCTTTTGTGAAGCGGTGGCTTAGTGTTCAGCACCAGGGACCTGGGTTCAATTCCAGCCTCAGGTGACTGTCTGTGTGTACTTTCTCCCTATATCTGCGTGGGTTTCCTCCCACAATGTGCAGGTTGGATGAATTGGCCATGCTAAATTACCCATAGTGTTCAGGGATGTGTAGGTTAGGTGCATTAGTCAAGGGTAAATATAGGAAAGGAGAATGGATCTGGGTGGATTACTCTTCAGAGGGTTGATGGCAGCTTATTGGGCTGAAGGGCCTGTTTCCACACTGTAGGGATTCAATGATTCAATATGTGGACTTTGGAACTGACTCAGATGGGTCAGTTCCCAATGGGGGAATGGCTTGTTGTTGCCATCTGTATGGTCTGATGTCTGAGAAGGGATCTAGTTCAGTCCTGGAGGCCTCTATTTTGGTGTGCAGTGAAATGGCATCTAGCTTGGAACACAAATATACTTAGGCCCCAGTTTCTCATTGATGATACCAACTGTGGGTGCACCACCTGTTCTCATTGCACCACACTGTGAATGTTATACCTTATTGCCCTAAAATGATGAGGCCTTCGTTTTAGCAATGTGCGATCAAAACCAAAGTAACCTAAGAATAAGAGGAAAAAAATACCATTACACTGGCATTTTTAATTGGAAAAATCTTTGCCTTTTAATATTGTGAAGTATAAATTTGTCTTGGGCAGAAGCTGAAAAATCCATATTAACACCTGGACAGCTAGTTTTCACTTTGTGACCGTCTTATCCAATGGGATCTGTTGAATCAGTCAGTAACTACCTGAAAGGGTTAACTGACTGCACAAGATAAGCACTGCCCATTAGAATATAAAGGACTGTTCCTCATTCTGTGTTTCTTTCTAGTGGGGTGTGAGAATATCTCAGTAGCAGCAATGTGTAGTCACTCTTTTGTTGACCCTGATGTCTCATAAGGAACCGTCATGTGTCTCAGATACAATGCAACCAGCTATGGTTTACTGTGCAATAAGGCTATTGACTTTCCACCAGGCCTGAGTATCTGCTCTGCTGAAGCCTTTATGTGGGCCGCCTTCCCCAGCAGGAGGAAGGATAGGAACTCTGAATCTAGCCAGGACATCGCAGATGATTTAGTCAACGACCATGACAATAAAGAGAAAATCAATCTAAATTCTATTCTGTCAGAGCTGTCACTCCTCAACATTCCTTAGAATTGCTTCCATTCTGTCAGCATTGCCTGTAATTTGTGTTAAGTTGGAATTGGGCAGCTATAGACAATCCTGGCTGTTTTTTTTCCAGAAAGACAAATGTCTCAAAAAAATAGCCTTGGGGATAGCAAGAAAAAGGCGAGTGATTTTATCTTGCAATGAGTGGCAGGAGGCATAGAATCTTCTGACCCAGAGCAACTCTACTCGCCAACAGTTATCTCTATATCAAACCACTAGAGCAGATTTTTGAGTTAGAATCAGATTGCTGTGTATGGAGCTTGCTGTGTGCAAATTTCCTGTCACACACACAACAGAGAAAATGTTTCAGAAATGCTTCATTGGGTGCCTTGTAATATCCTGAGAGACATGACGTGGGCAAATGTTTAGCTTTAACTCTTAGTAATAAGGAAATGGTGGTTAATTTCAAATATGAAATAGCAGATTTTCAGGTAATGGCATCTGATCTAACAGGGGTAACACTCCAGTCACAATATCACTTCTTGTTTGCGTGTTAATTGTGGAATGTAACATTTTATTTCTGTCAGCTGTAACAATTATAATTGTAATCGCACCAATCAACCCTACTGGCCCGTGGCCAAACATTTCAACTCCCCCTCCCACTCTGCCGAGGACATGCAGGTCCTGGGCCTCCTCCATCGCCGCTCCCTTACCACCTGACGCCTGGAGGAAAAGCGCCTCATCGTCTTCCTTGGGACCCTCCAACTCCAGGGCATCAATTTGGATTTCACCAGTTTCCTCATTTCCCCTTCCCCCACCTGACCCCAGTTCCAACCTTCCAGCACCGTCCTCATGATCCGCCCCATCTGTCCAACGTCATTCCCACCTATCCGCTCCATCCTCCTCTCCAATCTCTCACTTTTACCCCGACCTCCATCCACTTATCTCACTCTGTTATACTCACCCCCCCCCTCCCATTTATCATTCCACCTCTGTGGCCCCCAGCCTCATTCCTCATGAAGGGCTTTTGCCCAAAATGTCAATTCTCCTGCCCCTCAGATGCTGTCTGACCTGCTGTGCTTTTCCAGCAACACACTCTCGACTCTGATCTCCAGCATCTGCAGTTCTCACTTTCCCCCTGTAACAATTATAAGCCTTTTATTTTAAGAGCTCACACTTCCCACCAGATATTTTCAAACAAAGTTGAAAGAATCATTGAATTACAGTCTGCAAAGGGATGCTGTTTGACTCTTTGAGCTATGCTGTTAGTCTCACTTCCCCACTCTTTCCCTTGAGCCCTGCAAATATATTTTTCAAGTTTCCCTTTCAAGGGTTACTATTGAAACTGCTTCCACAATCCCTCTGTATCATGTATTCTGGACTACAGCAACTTGCACGCTATGAAAGTTTCCCCATATATCCCCTTCCCAGGTTCTTTTGCCAATCAGCTTACTGCAGGTGAAACATCCTTCATGCATATGTTTGTAACTCAGATGTGATAACCAAGCTGTTTTCTTTCGAGTGAACTGAGCTCAGTGCTCCAGTGGGAGTTCCATGCGTTTAGTTTTAACAGGCAAATGAAGGTGGAATTTTCCAGGCCAAACCTGTCATTATCCAACCCTCACACTCACTGCTGCCTATGAGTTGTTATCATAGGTTGCAGCTTTGTGTCGAAGGTGTTACTCAGATATTTGCTGCATTAATCAGCTCAGCTTACTGTTAAGTCTCAGGGATCATTATTCATTCTTTCTGTAGGTCATTGATAATGACAAATAGAAGGAGGGAGCAGTTTGTCATGAGCCAACACTTTGCCTTCTAGAAAAGTCACAAACCTGACTCAATAGCCTACTGGATTCATCATCAAAATGTAGCTCAGAAATAAGCGATAGTGCTATAGTCTGATTGCAGAAGATGGTCTTTATCATTCCTTCTTCTCTTGAAAATATTACCCAGTGCTGTGGTGCAGTGCTAATTCAGGATTTTTCTTTTATTAATTCATGAGCTGAGAGCATCACTGGCTATGTCAACATTTATTACCCATCCCTAATTGCCCAGAGGGCAGTTAGGAGTCCTTGCTGGAGGTCTGGAGTCATGTGTAGGCCAGACCAGGCAAGTTTGGCAGATTCATTCCCCAAAGAACATCAGTGAGTCAAATGGGTTTTTCCAACAATTTTCCAATTCATGGTCAGCATTAGAATCTTAACGCAGGTTTTTTTTACTGAATTCAAATTCCACCCGCTGCCATGGCAGGATTTGAACGTGGGTCTCTGGATTAACAGTCCAGCGATATTGCCACTAGGCTATTGCTTTCCCCAATCTCTGGCTATTCGTCCCAGATGGGTTGAGCTGAACAGCAGGAGAGATTTGAGATTGTGATGGCTCACAGCTGAGCCCTGCTTTGCTGTTTGATTTTCCTCATTGGTAGAAAGTGAGGACCGCAGATGCTGGAGATCAGAGTCAAAATGTGTGGTGCTGAAAAAGCACAGCAGGTCAGGCAGTGTCCGAGGAGCAGGAGAGTCAATGTTTCAGGCAGAAGCTCTTCATCAAGAAGATTCGAAACATCGACTTTTCTGCTCCTCAATGCTGCCTGATGGGCCGTGCTTTTCCAGCGCCACACTTTTTGACTCTGAGTTACCTCATTGCCTTGATCAGCTGAACAATGAACAAAGAGAAAGGGGAGTTATAAATCATCAGACAGAACTGCAGCACTTTGTAACTGTGCCATCCCCCTCAAAGTACAGCAGCTGTGGAAGAAAGAGTCCTGTAGGGGCTGGATCCTCCAGCAGAATAAAAATAAGAGAAATACCATAAAAAACAGACAGGGTTAGACCTTGGGGACCGTCTGTCAGGAAACCCATGTTTCTCTGCACAGCATTAAGCTTTAGCTCCACTCTGTACATACAGAATTCCCCATCGGGAGTCAGTCTGATTGAAGCTCACGTGAGGAGCAATCCAGAGGTTGCACAGAAGTCGTATCATGTGGTGTGGCAAGAATAATGGGTTGATGGAGGATTGACTCCTGAGTCAATGCGTGACATCCATTGGGGTACAGAGGAGATAATGCAAGGTGGAGTGTACTGGGGTTATTTTGGTGGCACTGTGGTTTGATGAGAAGGCTTTGGTATCAGGAACCTCTTATCCCTCACACTCCCATCATCTCCTGGGTTTGCCCAGGGATACGCCCACCCAAATACAGTGGCTAAAACTGAGGTTACCAACCTTATTAAAACACTGACCATCTTTTGTCCCTTCTCTGTGAAACCAGGGTAATGAGGGAGGTGGTGGAGGCTTGTAATTGGTTTGAACTTCAAACTTTTAAGATTTTGTCCAGTCCAAATCCACTGATTTTGGGATTTAAACTCACATTCAGTATGAAAAGTATTGCGGAAAATGATTGGAAGTGATGGTTAATCAGAGCTAGATTCACTATATAACTAATTAGAACAGAGAACAGTACAAGTCCCTGAAATGCCCCGATCATATCTACCTCCACCTCCACCCCTGGCTGTGGGTTTCAGACTCCTATAATCTCTGTATAAAAACAGTGCCCCTCACATCTCCTTTGAACATTACCCCCTCAACTTAAATACATGCCCTCTAGTTTTAGACATTTCGATACTGGGAAAAATATTCTGGATTACTGGTGCTGGAAGAGCACAGCAGGTCAGGCAGCATCCAAGGAGCAGCGAAATCGACGTTTCAGGCAAAAGCCCTTCATCAGGAATAAAGGCAGAGAGCCTGAAGCGTGGAGAGATAAGCTAGAGGGGGGTGGGGGTGGGGA
>NC_057731.1:57594944-57630657 GCF_004010195.1 Chiloscyllium plagiosum | reverse complement strand
AGCTGGGGCCCATATGTGTGCCCATGGCTACCCCTTTGGTCTGGAGGAAGTGGGAGGATTCGAAGGAGAAATTGTTAAGGGTGAGGACCAGTTCGGCCAAACGAATGAGAGTGTCGGTGGAAGGGTACTGTTGGGGACGTCTGGAGAGGAAAAAACGGAGGGCTTGGAGGCCCTGGTCATGGCGGATGGAGGTGTAGAGGGATTGGATATCCATGGTGAAGATGAGGCGTTGGGGGCCGGGGAAACGGCAGTCTTGGAGGAGGTGGAGGGCGTGGGTGGTATCTCGAACGTATGTGGGGAGTTCCTGGTGGGGGCGGAAGTGGTGGCAGACACGGCAGTAGGGGTGGCGGAAGTCACTGAGTGTGTGACATCAGCGATGATGAGAGGGGCGGAAGTGATGTCACGTGTGATGCATGAGGAATTGTGAGTGGCGCAAGTGGTTGTGGGAGTGGCCGTGATGGGGCCGAAGTGACATCATCAATCCGCGTGGGGTGGCAGCTGCATTAGCCGCATGGCTAATGGCGTCTGAGTAGTTTCCGAGGCCATGGGAATCTTCTGGAATGTTTGATGAGCGCTGGTTATGGAGGTGGGTAGATAAAAGTTTGTTGTACTTACAGTTTTTGATGTTTGAGATGGAATTGAAATATTGTTTGTTGAGAGTATGAATTCTCCTGAGGATGTAGTACAGAGTGGGTCCTTTGCAATTCTGAGAGAGTGTGGCCCTCAGCTGAGTCAGGGCTGACTGTAGAGAGATTAGGTACCGGCGCATTGCTGCGAGCGTGGAGCGGAGGATCTTGAAGGAAAACTGTTGCTGGTGTTTTTGTATCTGTAGTCTATACTGTTTGTCCTGTTCGGGTCCGAACTCTGCTGGTTTAAAGGTGGTCCGGAGTCCGTGTGGGATGAGTTGGTTACGGAGACAGGCACTGAGGAAGCAAAGGTGGCTGTGATAGCAAGTTTGTTTCAGGACATGGTTGAAGAGCTTCAGGGCAGAGGAAATGACCTGGGAGGTGCAGTGAGAGAGAGACTCATTGAGATTCTTGTAGAGAGAGGAGGAAAACTTCTTCAAGGCAGGCATCCTTGCAAGAGGATTTGCAGTAGGGTTAAAATCAACGAGGTAAAAACAATGACTGCAGATGCTGGAAACCAGATTTTGGATTAGTGGTGCTGGAAGAGCACAGCAGTTCAGGCAGCATCCAACGAGCAGCAAAATCGATGTTTCGGGCAAAAGCCCTTCATCAGGAATAAAGGCAGAGAGCCTGAAGGGTGGAGAGATAAGCCAGAGGAGGGTGGGGGTGGGGTGGGGAAAAATATTCTGACTGTCAACCCTATCTGTGCATCTCATAATTTTATAGACTTCTATCATGTCTCCCCTCAGCCTCCGCTGCTCCAGAGAAAACAACCTGAGTTTTTCTAGTCTCTCTTTATAGCTCATACCCTCTAACCCAGGCAGCATCCTGGTAAATCTCTACTGCATCTTCTCCAAAACCTCTGCGTCCTTTCTATAATGTGGTCACCAGAATTAAATGCAATTCTCTAAGTGTGACATAACCAAAGTCTTAGAAAACCACAACGTGGCATCCTGACTCTTGTACTCAATTCCATAATCAATAAAGGCAAGTATGGCTTGCACCTTCTTTACCACCCCATCTATTTTCAGGGAGCTATGGACTTGAACTGCAAGATCCCTCTGTACATCAATGCTGTTCAGGGTCCTGCCATTAACTGTATGCTTTTCCTTAACATCTGATCTTCCAAAGTCCAGCACCTCGCACTTAGTCGGATTAAACTCCAACTGCCATTTCTCCGCCCATATCTGCAACTGATCTATATCCCACTGTATCCTTTGACAACCTTCTACACGATCCACATCTCCACTGATCTTTGTATCATCTGCAAACTTACTAACCCACCCATCTACATTTTCATCCAAGTTATTTTATGCATATATCACAAACAGCAGGGGGTCCCATTGCAGATCCCTGCAGAACATCACTAATCACGGATCTCCAGCCTGCAAAACAACTTCCCCCCCCACTGCCCTCTGCCTTCTGTGGGCAAGCTAATTCTGAATCCAAGTCACTGTGGATTCCTGTGCATCTTAATCTTCTGGATGAGCCTACCATGAGGGACCATATTGAAAGCCTTACTAAAATCCATGTCGACAACATCCAATCTCTACCATCATCGATCACCTTTGTCACCTCCTTGAAAAATTCAATCAAGTTAGAAAGCCATGACCTGACCCACACAAAGCCATGTTGACTGTCCTTAATTAGGCCACCCTTTTCCAAATATGTGTAAAGCCTATCCCTAAGAATTCTCTCCAATAGCTTCCCAACCAATGTGAGACTCACCAGTCTATAGTTTCCTGGATTATCCCTATTTCTCTTCTTGAACAGAGGAACAACACTAGCTACACGTCTGTCCTTTGGGACCTCTCCAGTGGCTAGGGAGGATACAAAGATCTTGGTAAAGCCCCAGGAATCTCCTCTCTTGCCTCTCTCAGTAACCTGGGGTAGATACCATCAGGCCCTGGGTTCTTATCCATCTTAATTGCGCTTCAAGAAACCCAACACCACTTCTTTCTTGATTTCAAACTACTCTAGCATACTGTATACTCCACACTGATCTCACTAATTAATTTATCTAATAACAACGGGAACAAGAATTTCTACATTAATCTAAACATACTCTTGATACACATTCCAGGCTCCACTTTAGCCTATCAAGAATTGTTCTGTGTGTAATTCCACTGTAACACACTGTGTGTGTTTCCAGTTTGTTGCCTTTAAGGATGGGAGCTCCCACCAACAGAGAAATCAACAAGATAGCACCAGTTCCCAATTACTGTGGGCATCAAGCAGGAGGCATCTTGGAGACTGTTCTGGCCCAGCGGTACAGTCCCTGTCTCTGAGCCTGGGGTTCAAGTTTCACCTGCCCTGGAGATGTGTTGTAAGCTTTCTGAACAGGGTGATGAGAGAAAATGTATTTGGAGACACCTTTCAAAAACAGCCAATTCAACAGGGGCAAGACACATGTGGAAATTGGCTATTGCAAAGATAACCTGCACTGAAAAGGATGGGGAGCAGTCACTTTATCCATTGAACTGCACATACCTTTATGATCAAAGCAGTACTGAATCCAGGAACACCAAAATCAGGGCTGACCCTCCAGCCCAGTGCTGAGGGAGTATTGGTCTATTCAAGGCACCGAGCTGCTTGTGTGGACATATCCCATGGAGAGATCAGGGGAGTTTCTCCCCAGCCCAGTTATCCTGGCCAATATCAACATCATCATCACAGATGACCTGCTCACAATCTCCCACTCATTGCCAAATGCATGCAAGAGTAAACATCAACAAGTATAAAACACGCAGTTCAATTGTGACAGTGCAGAATGAGACATTAACTGCAGCAAGAAACATACAACAGCAGGCACAGGGGACATGCGGAAGACTGAATAGCTGAAGGTGGTTGTTTTTAGTAAATAAGGTCAGGAAGGTGACTTCAAGGGCAGTTCATACACCTGCAGATGTATTTACACGAGTGGCTAATGTACCAGAGTTCCGGTGCTACTTCCTCGTTCTCCCTGCTCCCTTCCTGTGCTGGCAATGCCTTCTAACCCCAGCTCGTCTTCCTGCCTCTGAGCTCTGGTCTTTTGTCTCTTACAGATTCATGTTTTAGAGCTTACAGGACAACAACAACAACAGTCATTCCCTCTGATTGGCTCATACCCGATCCGCTGCTTCAATGTATAGTCAGTGGTTACCATGGCAATGGCCCAGGCCTTCTTATTTAGGCCCACGTTCTGTGTATGTATTGGGCTGTGAGGCAATGCTGCTACAATACTTGGCTTCCCTCTGATTGGCTCATACCCGATCCGCTGCTTCAATGTATAGTCAGTGGTTACCATGGCAATGGCCCAGGCCTTCTTATTTAGGCCCACGTTCTCTGTATGTATTGGGCTGTGAGGCAATGCTGCTACAATACATGGCTTCTCTGGAATAGTCATTATACTGTGCCTCCTCTCTGCAGCCTGGCACAGGTGATTGGTGCAACTAAACATATTCTCCAAGACACCCACACCAATCAACCCCCCCCCCCGCCGTGGACCAACATTTCAACTCCTCCTCCCACTCTGCCGAGGACATGGAGGTCCAGGGCCTCTTCCCCTCCTCTCTGACCTATCACCTTCATCCCCACCTCCATCCACCTATTGTACTCTTGGCTACCTTCTCCCCAGCCCCATCCCCCTCCCATTTATCTCTCCATCCTGGAGGTTCCCTGCCTCACTCCTGATGAAGGGTTTTTGTCCAAAACATCGATTTTCCTGCCCCTCAGATGCTGCCTGACCTGTGTGCTTTTCCAGCACCACTCTGATCTAGACTCTGATCTTCAGCATCTGCAGTCCTCACTTTTGCCTATCTGTGGGAACCTCTGGCAAGCCAGGCATCAGCATTTAGATGGAACATTGATGGTCAGAGAAAGTGAGGTGTACAACCACTTGCTGCTCTTGTTAGTCATTCTGTTACAGCTGGAGTTTCACCTGCATGACACAGATTGGTCAACCACCTCCTCCACTTGAGGGAAGCCGATGTGAACTGGAATTGTGAAAGCTCTGAAAGCAGTTGCTTAGTCATAGCCATAGATCTCTAGAGTCCTTCGGCCCATCCTGTCTGGTCTGGCCCACCTAACAATTCGAACCCTAGTTTCCAGCACTTAGCCCCCAAAATGATATCTCCCTTTCAAGACAGATACTGGCGGTTCTGCTTTAATGCGCATTTCGTTAACACGCATACACTGCAACGTGGTTGATGAATTGGAGACACTGTTTTAATGTGTGTATTGGTTATAACGCGATTGTGGCCCCATTAGTTTAAATGGGGCTGCTAGTATGCAATTTTCTTATAACATGGGACTGCACAAGTACAGAACTACATGCTATAGCAAAGCTCTGACTGTATTATTTCTGAGTCCAACATTCCTGTGTACTTTGACCAGCTGCCATGGTGAGATGTGAACTTGTGTCTTCAAGAATTAACCTGGGCTCCTGCATTCCTGACCCAATGGCATTACCACTGCACCCTCTGCATGTTATAGTGCCCTAAAGTAGGAGACTGTTGGTAGATTCGGAATAAAGTGTCAGTCATCGTTAGGAGGCAGCAAGCTGACTGACATTGGGAACATTCCCCACGATCCACCTCAAAGGCGGCAGAAACAAATAAGCAACACTCACAGGACCTTGACGATGGTGTCTTATAAATGACATCTGGAGCTCTTGTTGTCTTCATATCAAATCCTAACTTCTTAAAAGTTCCTTAAAAGTGGGGGACTCAATGGCCTAGTGGTATTATTGCTAGATTGTTAATCTGGGGACCCAGACAATGTTCTAGGATTGCAGGTTCAAATCCTGCTACAGTGGAATTTGATTTCAATTTGGAGTGACATGGTAGCTCAGAGGTTAGCACTGCTTCCTCACAGTGTTAGGGACCCGGGTTCAATTCCTGCCTTGTGTGGAGTTTGCAAATTTCCCCCCTGCGTCTGTGTGGGTTTGCTCCCACAGTCCAAAGATGTCCAGGTGAATTGGCCATGCTAAATTGCCCATAGTGTTGGTTGCATTAGTCAGAGGGAAATGGGTCTGGGTGGGTTACTCTTTGGAGGGTTGGTTGGGCTGAACAGCCAGTTTCCACACTATAGGAAATCTAAAACTTAGCTCCTCAGACAAGTCTAGTCAGCTGCCGCTAGATTTGAAACATTTGATGTGTAATATAATATTAATGAGATCTGCAAAGTAGAGCACCAAAACAGGCCATTCGGCCCATCTGGCCTGTGCCCGTTATTATGTTGTATATGATAATTCTTTCACTAAACTCCATCTAACATCATTAATTTCCTTTCTTTCTCACGTATATCTGTACTACTTGCCTCAGCTGCTTGTGCTAGTCAATAAATAAATTCTCATGAATTCCCTATTGGATTTGTCAATTAACAGTTTGTAACAATATCTGCATGGAGATCTCCTCTCTTCCTGCAGAACCCCTCAATCAGGACATGCCTCAACCTTGTCTTTTTCACATAATCGAGCTCCAGTCTATCCAACCTTCCTGGATGCTTACTGCCTGGCACCTTCTCCAGTGTCTCTTATCCTTTTTCTTGGATGTGCCCACTCAGGCTCTGCACAGTTTTCAGAATGTCAGAGGCTTTGGACAAATCTTTATATCATAGAGTCATAGAGATGTACAGCACAGAAACTGACCCTTAAGACCAACCCGTCCATGCTGACCAGATATCCCAACCCAATCTAGTCCAACCTGCCAGCACCTGGCCCATATCCCTCCAAACCCTTCCTATTCATATACCCATCCAGATGCCTCTTAAATGTTGCAATTGTGCCAGCCTCCACCACTTCCTCTGGCACACACCACTCTGTGTGAAAATGTTGCCCCTTAGGTCTCTTTTATATCTTGCCCCTCTCACCCTAAACCTATGCCCTCTAGTTCTGGACTCCCCCACCTCAGGGAAAAGACTTTGTCTATTTATGCTATCCATGCCCCTCATGATTTTATAACATTCTTCTACAGCTTGTAGCCAGTGACAGCCAGAGGCACATGTTGCTCATTACCTTTGGATTGAATGGCTTAGTAGATCATTTTGGAGTACAGTTAAGAGATGTCCACATTGTTGTGGCTCCAGAATTGCATGGAAGGACAACATGCTCCCTTCCTCTCATTAATGAAGGAGGAGGGATTTTACATCAATCAGCTATAGTTGTCACGGTCACCATTATTGAGACTACCCACCAGTTATCAGAGTGGGATAGTGAGCCCATGTCCCCAGAGGATTTGGAACAGTAGGGGAAAGTGAGGACTGCAGATGCTGGAGATCAGAGTTGAGAGTATGGTGCTAGAAAAACACAGCAGTGTGGTTCTGGAACAGCAGCATCTGAGGAACAGGAAAATTGACGTATCAGGCCTTCATCAGGAGGCCCAAATGGTTTAATCTCCTGATCTTCGGATACTGCTGTGCTTTTCCTGCACTACACTCCCTGGATCAGTACACCAGTGACAATGCCACCATGTGACCATCACAGCGAGAGGTACGCTACCCTGATTCTCTATCCAGGGATGAATCACTGATCGAAATCGACGGTCTTTGCAATGGAGGAGAAAGGGAACTAAAAGTTCAGCCTGGGTTCAAGGTGAGAAGCAAGACTGCAAAGGATTGAATTAACCCTCAGACTGGTGGAAGTGAAGGATGGAAGTGGTGACCTGGGGCTGGGGTTAGTGCACGGAGGGGTTTCAGGGAAAAGGCAAAGGCTTTCTTCAAACTTCTCAAACAGGAAGAGTTATGATTGGTCAAGGACCAGATACCAGACCAGTAACATGCAACTTGTCTACATTGAGAGACTCAATGAAGTCTGGCTCTTGAGAACTGGATGAGTAGGAGAGTTCCTCACTGCTCCTTCCCTGCTTTTTAGCCGTAGAGTTTTCTCGAGCACAAAAAGAAGTCCTTCTGTTCTTCAAGTCTGCACCAGTCATCAAACATCCATCTATTCTAATCCCATTTTCCAGCACTTAGCCATAGCCTTGTTATTTTATGGCATTTCAAGTGCATATCCAAATACTTCTTCAATGTCTTGAGGGTTTCTGCCTCCACCAACCTTTCAGACAGTGACTCCAGATACCCACAACCCTGTGGGGGTGGGTCGATTTAGCTCTGTTGATTGGATGGTTGGTTTGCAACATTGAGTGATACTAATGGTCTGGGGTCAATCCCCACAGCAGCTAAGGTTACCATGAAGGACCTTCCTTCTTAACCTCTCCCCTTGCCTGAGGCACAGTAACCCTCAGGTTAAACCACCACTATTTGTCATTCTCTGATGAGAGAGAGCAGTGCTATGGTGCAGTTGGACTGTGGTGACTTTACCTTTATACCCTCTTGCTGAAAAATCCCTTCAGACCTCCTACTCTTCACCTTATAACCATGATACAGAGAAATACTGAAAGGAAAATATATTGGAGAGCACAGTGGGTCAGGCAGCACCGATGGAGAGAGAGCAAGCTAACATTTCAAGTCTAGATGACTCTTCATCAGAGCTGACGTGAATTGTGAAGGTCAGATGCTGGAAATCAGGGTCTAGATCAGAGTGGTGCTGGAAAAGAAAAACAGGTCAGGCAGCATCCGAGGAGCAGGAAAATCCTCAAGTGTGGAGGGAGCAACATTTATGCAATGGAGGGATGCTGTGGGAGTGCTGGGCGAGAAAGGATGTTGATAGTTCAGATTAAGGGATTGGAATGTGAGAATGGTAGAGCAATGGTGTGTCTAACTGCCAGACTGGGAAGGTCAGATAGTCCCATTGGGGAGAGGGGAGGGGACAGAGGACACAGTGACAGAGAATATGATAAGTAAAGCTAAAATAAAGGGAAAGAGTGGGAATGGGTTCACAATCTGAAGGTGTCAAACTCAATGTTCAGCCCAGAAAGCTGTAAAGTGCCATGTCTGAAGATGAGATGTTGTCCCTCCAGTCTGTGCTGTGATTCACTGGAACATATGTGAGCATGTGGGGCATGTGAGCAGGACGCTGTGTTAAAATGACCGGCCACGGCAAGGTCAGGGTCCTGCTTGTGAAGGTGTTCCACAAAGTGGTCATCCAGTCTGTGTTTGGTATCTCCAATGTAGAATAGGCCACATTGGGTGCAGTGAATGCAATACACAAGATCGGAGGAGGTCCAGGTGAAATGCTGCTTCACCTGGAAAGACTGTTTCAGCCCCTGGATGGTGAGCAGGGAGGAGGGGAAGGGGCAGGATGTTACATGGGAAGGTGCTGTGGGGATGGGGGTTGAGTTGGTAGTTATCGAGGAATGGACTAGAGTGGCCTGGATGGAACGATCCCTGCAAAATGCAGACAAAGGGACTGAGGGGAAGATGTGATTGGTGATGGTGTTCTGCTGGAGTTGTCTGAAATGGCGGAGAATGTGGAGGCTGGTGGGATGGAAAGTGGGGGGGAAGGGGAACCTGATCACACTGTTGTGAGTGATGGGAAGGGGCAAGGGCAGAAGCATGGGTATAGGGTGGATGTGGCTGAGGGAAACCACGGTCATGGGAGAAGGAAGCTGTGTCAGCAGCTGAACAGGATGTGATGTAGGGGAAGGAACTGGGAGAATGGGATGGAGTCCTTGCAGGACGGGGGGGGGGATGTGACGAGCTGTAGGGAAGCAGCGATGGGAGTCCGTGGCTTTGTAGTGGGTGACAGTGGACATTTTATTCTCTGAAACGGAGACCGTGAGGTCAAGGAAAGGAAGGGAATCATCGGAAATGGACGATGTGAAAGTTATAGAGGGATGGAAAATGGAGGCAAAATGAACAAATTTGTCAAGGTCCAGGCAGGAGCATGAAGGAACATTGAAACAGTCATCAATTTACAGAGGAAAGAGTTGTGGGAGGGGCCCAGTGTAGGACTGGAGCAAGGATTGTTCCACATTCCCCATAAAGAGACAGGGATAACTGGGACTTATGTGGATTCCCCATAGCCACTTCTTTGACTTGGCAGAAGTGAGATGAATTAAAGGTGAAATTATTCAGTGAGAGAACAAGTTCAGCGAGGCAGAGGGAAGTGGTGGTGGATGGGGATTGTCCAGGCCTCTGGTTGAGGAAGAAGCTGAGAGCTCTCAGACTGTCCTGGTGGGGAATGGAGGTATCAAAGGATTTGCTCCTACAGAGGGGTTTTGGATTTAGTTCCCTTTAGGCTGCCCACTGTCATTTTCCCAGAAGCTGCACTTTCCTACTCAGTCACCAGAACCAATTACTGATTCAAGTCCGATGTCCTGCTCTCGTGGGCAGCAGAATTGTTTTACATGTGTTCTGAGGAAACTCAGTAACAATTCACCCCCACTCCCGCCCCCACACAGCTTTCATTCTGAATTCATTTGATTGCATTTCCCCATGTCCCGCCTACCTTCAGGATTTCCTTCTCCTGTTGCCAGGATCTTCAGAGAGTGGGAGAATTGCCAGCAGTGTGCAGGTACAATGACAAACAAAGCCCTTGAGCTGTCATGTCCCCAGTGAGCAAAGCTTCTCATTCAGCTCCTGTCTGACAACCCTGTGACTGAACTAAAGTTCTTTGTTATCATCTTCCACCTTGTGTGGAATGTTTCTACAGAGAATAAGGCCACTATTTAGTGGCTTTAGAATTCAATTTCCTGTAAGATTGTCTGGTGCCATGAAATAAGAAAGGACAAGAATGAAACAAAGTGGACACAGAAAACAACAATGTCAAAAGCATTTTTCTGAAATGTTCTACTTTTTTTTAACTCTTCACCTTACAGCAGTTTCTAGTCAATTAAACTGCTTTACCTTCATTTAGATGTCCCCCTCATTAACCTGGATCATTGCTGTTCACTCAAATGACTGGGTCCTTTCATTTTCGAAGCAGAATATGGGGCCATTATCTTTTGCCCCCAACTCTGACCCTATCCAGCAGCAGAGCCCCTCCCAGCAGGTACGAGCTGGTTTACAGATCCTCATCCTGGGGTACCTACCTGACCAGGCACAGCTCGAGGCGATTGGCTGGACAGTGGCACAAAAGACTAAGGTGGTTCCTGGTGAATTGGGGCCGGGGGAGATAGAGACATGGGCAGGGGAAGCCCTGAAGCCCCTTATCTGTGCCCCATTGCTCCCAACCTGGTGCAAATAGAGGCTCCCACAAGATTGTATCTTTCTCCCCAGACTGGAAAACAGACACAGATATTGCCCCTTGGGAGTGGGTTTCCTCCGGATGCTCCTGTTTCCTCCCTCAGTCCACAGATGTGTAACTTAGGTGGGATTGGCCATGGGAAATTGCCCATAGTGTTCAAGAATGTTCAGGCTAGATGGGTTAGCCATGGGAAATGCAGGGTCACAGGGATAGGGTAGGGGAGTGGGGCTGGGTGGGATGCTCTTTGGAGGGTTGGTGTGGACTTGATGGGCCGAATGACCTGCTTCCCCACTTCCCCAGATTCTATGATTCTGGGATGTGATTAATTGATCACCAGGGGCTTTCATTGTTGGGAGAACAGAAAGGTCAAGTCTGGACTGTCCCGTTGTGAATATCTGCTGAGGTGGCAGGTATCTCTTTGTCTCCTCACCCTCAACAACTTCTCCTTCAATCCTCTCATTTTCCTCAGGTCAGAGGTGTGGCCGTGGGAGCTCACATAGGGCCCAGTGATGCCTGCCTCTTTGTGGGGTACAGGGGACATTCCTTGTTCCAATTGTATTCCGGTCCCCTCCCACTGCTCTTTCTCTGATATATCAATGATATTATTAGTGCTTTTCCCTCTCTCACTCAGAATCGGAAAAGTTAATCAAATTTGCTTCCAATTTCCAATTTTCACTTAGTTTATCTCTGATTCCTCCCTTCCCTTCCACAACATCTCTCTTTCCATTTCTGGGTAAAGTTAAAAATCACACAACACCAGGTTATAGTAAGGAGTTCCGAAGAAGCAGCGCTCCGAAAGCTAGTGCTACCAAATAAACCTGTTGGTGTCTTACCTGGTGTCATGTGATGTCTGACTCTGTCCACCCCCCGTCCAACATTGGCTCCTCCACATCATGGCTTCCATTTCTGGGGATAGACAGGCCATCAATATTCAGTATAAACCCACCGACCCCCACAGCTCCCTGGACTCTACATCCTCACATCCTGCTTCCTGTGAAGACTCCATTCCATTCTCCCAGTTCCTCAGTTTCTGTTGCGTATGTTCTGATGAGGCCAACTTCAACAAGGGAGCCTTGTCATTCCCCAGCACTGTTGTAGACAGGGCCCTCAACCAGGTCCGACCCATCTCCTGTACTTCCGCCCTCACCCCCTCTCTTCCCTCCCACAACAGTGACAGTGTTCCCCTTGTAACCTACCATCCCACCAGTATTCACATCCAGAAGATCATCAGCCTTCATTTCCACCACCTCCAGTGAGATGCCACCTCCACACACATATTCCCCTCCCCTCCCTTGTCTGCCTTCCGTAGGACTGTTCCCTCTGGGACATTCCTTCACTCCCAACACCACCTCCAACCGCCCAAGGTGTAACACCTGCCCATTTCCCTCCTCAGTATCCAAGGGCCCAAACACTGTCCAGGTGAAGCAGCCCTTCACCTGCACTTCCCACAATCTAGTCGACTGCACTCACTGCTCCCAATGTGGTCTTCTCTACCTTGGGGAAATGAAGCATTGATTGTGTGACCACTTCACTGAATACCTATATTCTGCCAGCAAAAAGAACGACCCTGAGCTTCCAGTTGCCTGCCACTTTAACAACCCACCTTGTTATCAGGCCAACATCAGTCTCAGGCTTGCTGCACTGCTCCAACAAAGTTCAGCGCAAGCTGGAACAACAGCATCTCATTTTCCCCTTTGGGACGCTGCAGGCTCTGGACTCAATATGGAGTTCAATAATTTTAGGGCCTGAACTCCCCAATGTCCTAGCCCCCTACCACACACATCGGGCCTTTTCATCACATAGTGTGTAATGGAAGACTATCTATTGTTAGCCACTAACAGTTTCCATTTACAACTATTCACCCTCCCAGCCAGATCATTATTGGCTCCTTTGTCTATCCAACTGTTCTTCTCTCTCTTTGGACTCTCTCTCTACCTTTTACTCCTTACCCCTCCCACCACCTTATCTTCTGCATAGAATCCAACATTTTCCTAGCTGCTATCAGTTCCGAGGAAGGGTCATCGGACACAAAATGTTAGCTTTGATTTCTCTTCACAGAGGCTGCCAGACCTGCTGAGCTCCTTGTTGCTAACCAGCTTGATCTTTTGCCCTTCCTTCCAACACCACCCCCTCCCCGCCTCCTCTAAGGAAGATGATACTCTGCTCATTGGTGATCTCAGAGCCCCACATACCCAGCTTGGTCTTTGAGAGATTCCTGGTGCCAGGCAGTGTCTGACTCAGTGGCACCATCTGCTCAACGTGTGGAGATAAGAGAGTCCTCCCTTCATCTCCCCCCCCAGCTAGGACACCCAAGTATAGATTTATGAATATTCACAGTTGTCATTTTATAAACATTATGCAGCCGGTAATAAAAAAAAGTCTTCAGTTTTCAATTTCAATATCCCCCCTTTCAGCAGCCTTTGAATTTGTCAAAACAGATATAAACACTAAGCCAGGCCATTCTGCAAAGTGCACGTTTCCTATCCCCCACTGGGTCCTTCCTGCAAGCTCAGTGATAGGAATCGTGGTTTACACAACACCATGACAACAAATCTGCAAATGAATTTGATTCAAATAATGACATTTAAACTAAACTGTGAGTATTTGTACTCATCATCTGAACTGATTCTCACTTTACTCATCTCATTAATAACCCTGGCAGCCAGCTTCTGGAATTCTACATCCCGAAGAGTTCAGGCCAGAGTTTAGACACAGGATATGCTAACTAATTCAATAAGGAATGTAGGAGAAATATCTTTATACCCAGCCCAGGTCCAAGGCCAAATCCACCATCACAAAGACTCATTGCTGCAAATAGCCAATGGCTTTAAGGAACAGTTTGATCCAAGTAAGAGACTGGAAGATTACAGAATTTGGCTGATTGGGTTAAATAAAGTAGAATGGGAGGATGATGTAATGTTGTACTCAGTTATGATGGAAGAACAGTATCTTCCACTGCCAGAATTGGATTTATCTCTCCACCCTCAGGCACTCTGCCTGTATTCCTGATGAAGGGCTTTTGCCTGAAACATTGATTTTCCTGCTCCTCGGATGCTGCCTGAACTGCTGTGCTTTTCCAGCACCACTCTATTCCGGAATCTGGTTTCCAGCATCTGCAGCCATTGTTTTTACCATTGCCAGAATTGCTCTGGAGAGGATGCAGAGATTCACCAGGATGTTGCCTGTAATGGAAAATCTTTGTTATGAGGAGAGACTGGATGGGCTGGGTTTGTTTTCCTTAGTGTGGAGGATGCTGAGAGTGGGGACCTGGTTGAAGGATACAAAATTATGAAAGGCATAAAGTAGATTGTGAGAAACATTTCCCCACGGTAGACATGTCTAAGATCAGAGGGCATAGTTTAAGGTGAGGAGCAAGTAATTTAGAGGAGATCTGAGAGACAATTCTCTCACCCAGAGGATGGTAGAAATATGGAAGGTGCTGCCTGAGAGCTTCTGGATGAGCATTTACAACGCCAGGGCATAGTAGATTAGATTAGATTACCTACAGTGAGGTTGAGGATTGATGTTGGTCGACATAGATGTGGTGGGCCAAAGGGTCTGTTTCTATGCTGTATAACCTTATAACTAATTAATTAATTGAAACTGACTTTTGGTCATAAATGCTAGCATTAGTAGTTGAATGAATAGCCTGTTGCTCAGCTGGAAGATATGAACAAGCAACCAGGGAACAACAGCAGGGCAATTGACCCCTTAACCCTGCTACACCACTCAATAAACTATTGGCTGATCTGATTTTAATCTGAACTCTACATTCCTGAACATCCCCAATAATGTCCAGACATCTAGGCCATTCCTCAATGGTTAGCAGTTTAATTATAATTAGTATCCAATATCAGCAGGACTATGTGATTTATTTTTGCCTTCTGTCTGCTACAAGCTGTCCCGGGGCATTCCGGGCAGCTAGTTTTGAAATTGTTGACTTCATTACTGCAGCTTACAAGTTATTTCAAAGACATTTGTGCAATAGTTGATCTATCGGTCAAACCTCAGATGACATCATGAAGCCAGTGGTTATCTACCCACATCTGGAACTTTCAGAGATAATTCTGTCACATTGTTTGGGCTATCAATGCAGGAACAGGTCATTTCATTACCATATGAACCTGACCCATTCAGCAGATTCAGATTAGTTACATCCCATCAGGAGTGTTCTGGATTCTGGTCTTGTGAATTTTCAAGCAGCTCTTCGAGCAAGTAACAACAAAGTCCATCCAAATTCACCTTCTTTGTATGTTTAAAGTAGCGCAATGTTCCAATGGAGCAGTCCTGATGAAGGGCTCCTGCCCAAAACATCGATTTTCCTACTCCCCAGATGCTGCCTAACCTCCTGTACTATTCCAGCACCACTCTAATCTAGTCTAAGTTCCAATGCCTGATTGTTATCAGAAAACATTTAAAACACAGCCAGGTTCATGAATGGATGTCACCAGCTACCGCTCAGTTCAAAGATATTGCTTGCCGTTTGTCTGCTCTGTGAGTTTCTGCTGTGAGTGGGGACAGGCTGATTCCTGAGCTACAGACCATTGGTGCATGAGGCAGGATGGCCAGTGAG
This sequence comes from Chiloscyllium plagiosum, assembly GCF_004010195.1. NCBI lineage: Eukaryota > Metazoa > Chordata > Chondrichthyes > Orectolobiformes > Hemiscylliidae > Chiloscyllium > Chiloscyllium plagiosum. The sequence continues at coordinate 57,615,392 of NC_057731.1, read as the reverse complement.
CCAGCGTGATCTAGCTCACAGATTCCCTCCATCGCTCTGCCTCATTGTCAGGGCCCAATTGTTAGATAATTGGCACTGTTGAGGCAACAATGTCCTCCTGGATATTATTGCCAGTGCTTCAAGGAGTGCTAACTTCAGAGTGTCTTGTAGCACTCTTTGACCTCCTCTGGAAGGATGGCCATTTGAGAGTTACAAAACAGAATCTGGAGAAGGAGATGCTTTTTAGCCACCCAGACACAATAGCCCGTCCATCGTTATTGGTTTTGCTGGAGTTTTGCCTGAATGTTTATGGAGCTGGCTTCATGGAGGACCCCAGTGTTTGCTTGGTAGTCCTCCCATTGAACCTGGAGAAAATGGCGATGCCTTTGCTGGTGGACAATGTTAAAAATCACACAACACCAGGTTATAGCCCAACAGGTTTAATTGGAAGCACTAGCTTCCGGAGCAATGCTCCTTCATCAGGTGATTGTCCTGATGAAGGAGCGTCGCTCCGAAAGCTAGTGCTTCCAATTAAACCTGTTGGACTAGAACCTGGTGTTGTGTGATTTTTAACATTGTACACCCCAGTCCAACACCGGCATCTCCAAATCATGTTTGCTGGTGGAAGTTCTTTGAACGCAATTATGCTGTTGCTGATACTGTCCAGATCTCACTGCAGTATACGAGGATGCTGAAAACAACTGTTATATACACTTGGGACTTTATTGATTTGTGGAGATCTTTGTTGTCAAATATTCACTGTCATAGCTTGTCACAGGTTCATAGAGTCATAGAGAGTTATAGCACAGAAAAAGGCCTTTCAGCCCATTGCATCCACACTGGTGGAAAACAACTACCTCCCTATTCTAATCCCAGCACTTGGTTCAGCCTTGTATGCTGTGGCATCACGTGGGCAAGTTGGGTGGGCACAGCTGATCTGGTTTTATAGAGTTGCTTTTTCAGTATATATGGGAGCTGGAATATTACACCGAGTGGGTCCATGTGATGTATGGAATTTGTTCTGACAATATACAAGGATAGGCTGAATTTCCTGCCTGCAAAATTGAAGTGATTATGAGATGCTCATGAGTCTGTGCAGAGCAATGAACCGTTTGTGTATTGTAGGCCGTGTGTATGGTGGTCAGTCTAACTTTGACACAGAGGTGTCTGAGGTTAATATCCACACTAGGCGGCAGTTAATCGTTGATGAGATGATTCTGACAGGCAGATTGTAAATAGTATGGGCACTAACGTACAGCTTAAAATTGGCCCAAATTGTGAAGCTATCAGTTTGACATTATCCATTCATGACCAAATGATCATGGAGATATTGCAAGGTAGAGGTGACATTTCTTGGACATTTACGTATCTCGAACACAAACACAGTGCCTCGCATTTGAGGAGTCAAATGCTTTGGTCAGGTCAGTAAACACAACAAAGAGTTTCTCTGGAAAGCCTAAACCACACAATGACTCTGTCACGATTCCCTCAGAGACAGGAAGTTGGTCATTCTGGTGACTGTGTGTCAGGATTTTCCCTGCTTTGGTCAACAGAGAAATAGTGACCATATCCCCAAGACAAAGAGAGAAATAGTGACCATATCCCCAAGACAAAGAGAGAAATAGTGATATATCCACAGCATGATTGATCTCCTTTCTTGAAGACAGCTACACTTATCACTGAATCTGTGGATGAGTGCACTGAATGTTGAGGTGAGCTAAAGCCCACCAGCTTTGAGGACTCCACTGGAAAACCATCAGAGCTTGCTCTTATCATTGCTTCTTGCAGCTCTCCCATCAATAGTGTCAATTTATGGATTTCCCAAGATGGTACTGGGGCGATAGCCTGGAGAGTATTAGCTGTCTCTGTGGATTCATGGTTGAGGAATTGTAGAAAATGTTATTTCTAGCTTTTGAAAGATGGCATTGTTACCTTTAAGAAGTGAGACACCGTCCTGTCAGCACAGGGGATCTTGACCATGTGACCTTGGCCAATAGATGGCACTGGTGGCTGGACCCAAGCCTGATGTGCCATGACAGTCAACATCTTGTTGGAGGGTAAGGTCCCAATGATGTACTGGGGATGTGACTGTAAATTTTAACACTGGACACACTGGGTCTGGAGGCTGAAGCAGATTGGAAAAGAATTGTGCCTCACAAGAGGATAAAAAAAATTATTATCTCGAAAGGAACGGCTGCTTTCCACTGGGCTTAGACATTTCTTGAATTCAGCCCCTTCCCAAACAGTAAGTCCACTGGCACCACATTCACATCTGGTTCAGTACCAAGCAGCATCAGAGACACCTACATTGGTGACCTTCAGGGAGGACTCATAGTAGGGAACCTGTCAATGGAGGCGAGATGGAGCCGAAGAGAAGCAGGGGACTTGTGTTCCAGCGGGGGTCAGAGGCATAAAAGGGTGGGGGGAGATATACGGCAGGGGAGGGACAGTGAGAGTTGTACAGCGGAGGGAACACCAGGGGGGTATGGTGGGAGTGGTACAGTGTGTGTGTGGTTGGGGGGAGGGGGGGTGGACGGTGGTGAAGGAGGCTTGTGCCTGGCCATTAGGCCCATAACCCATGGCCAAGCCCTTAGCAAGAAGGATTGTGAAGTTGGATACTTCCGTTATTCTATGTTTTGGTTTATATTTCTGTATTTTAAGATGGCGCCAGACAGCAGGCGACAATAAACAACACTTTTCACTGTATTTTGTAACAAAATACACATGAAAATAAATAATTCAAATAAATCAAACATTCACTCCCTCCCCCACCAACGCTCAGTAGCAGCAGTGTGTACCATCTACAAGATGCTTTGCAGAAATTCATCAAAAATCCTCAGACAGCACCTTCCAAACCACTTCCACCTAGAAGGACAAGGATAGTAATACATGGGCAGTATTGTGCACCGTTTTGGGCTTGCATATCTGAGAAAGGATAGAACATAGAACATTAGAGCGCAGGACAGGCCCTTCGGCCCACGATGTTGTGCTGACCTGTGGAACCAACTTCTGAAGCCCATCTAACCCACACTATTCCATTTTCATCCAAATAGTTATCCAATGACCATTTAAATGCCCTTGAAGTTGGTGAGTCTACTACTGTTGCAGGCAGTGCATAGGGGCTCCCCTACTACACTCTGAGCAAAGAAACTACCTCAAACTTCTGTCCTATATCTATCAGCCCTCAATTTAAAGCTATGTCCCCTTATGCTAGCCATCACTATCTGACGAAAAAGGCTCTCACTGTCCACCCTATCTAACCCTCTGATTATCTTATATGTCTCAATTAAGCCACCTCTCAACCTTCTTCTCTCTAACAAAAACAGCCTCAAGTTCCTCAGCCTTTCCTCATAAGACCATCCCTCCAAACCAGGCAACATCCTAATAAATCTCCTCTGCACCCTTTCCAATGTTTGCACATCCTTCCTATAATGCAGTGACCAGAACTTTTTACCTGGACACAATACTCCAAGTGCAGCCGCACCAGAGTTTTGTACAGCCGCAGCATGACCTCATGGCTCCGAAACTCAATCCCTATACCAATAAAAGCTAACACACCATATTCCTTCTTAAAAATCAACCTGGGTGGCAACTTTCAGGGATCTATGTACAAGGACACAGAGATCTCTCTGCTCATCTACACTACCAAGAATCTTACCATTAGCCCAGTACTCTGCATTCCTGTTACTCCTTCCAAAGTGAATCACCTCACACTTTTCCACACTAAACTCCATTTGCCACCTCTCAGCCCAGCTCTGCAACTTGTCTATGTCCCTCTTAACCTGCAACATCCTTCAGCACTGTCCACAACTCCACCGACCTTAGTGTCATCTACGAATTAACTGGCCCTGCAGCATGTTCAGAAGAGGTTCACAAGAATGGTCCCAGGAATGAAAAGTGTAACACATGAGGATTCTGGATTTAGAAGAATTGTGGGGGGGAATCTAATTGAAACAGCGAGAACACTGAATGGCCTGGACAGAGGGGATGTTGGGAAGATGCTTCCATTGGTGGGAGAGACTAGGACCGGAGGGCACAGCCTTAGAGTAAAGGGAAGACTTTTTAGAACGTGAAAAGCTGCTTCTTCAGTCAGAGAGTGGTGAATCTATGTAATTATTGCCACAGAAGGCTGTGGAGGCAAGGTCATTGAGTCTATTTAAGACTGAGATAGATAGGTTCTTGAGCATCAAGGGTTACAGGGAGAAAGGGGGAGAATGGGGTTGAGAAACTTATCAGCCATGATTGAATGGTGGAGTAGACTTGATGGGCTGAATGGCTTAATTTCTGTTCCTATATCTTATGGTATTATGGGAACAACACCAGCTGCAAGTTAACCTTCAAGCCACTTCCCATTCTGACTTGGAAATATATCGCTGTTCCTTCACTGTCACTGGGATAAAAACCTGGAATTCCCTCCCTGAGGGCATTGTGGGTCTATTTACAGCAGGTGGACTGCTGCGGTTCAAAAAGGCAGCTCACCCCCACCTTCTCAAGAGACAACTAGGGACGGGCAGTAAAAATACTGGCCCAGCCGGCGACGCCCATGTCCCACAAATGAATATATGGAAAAACAATTTGAAAATTTGTTTATCCTATCACTGGTCTAAATAAAGGGACTTATAAAAGATTTGAAAGTGTTGTTTGTAATCTGCTCTATTTCCATTGAGTATCGATTTCGGGGCAAAGAAACCTGAAAGTTGTTTCTTTTTTGAAACCATCTCTTTGCCAGTGACAACCAATCAGCTGGAGAGACTGGCTACATGGTTGACATTCAGGGAGACCTCTCATTCCAGTTTGCTGTCAGGGACATGGCCAACAGGAAAGGGTCAAACATAAGAACATAGAACATTAGCAACAGGAGCTGGAGGAGGCCATTCAGCCCCTCAAGCCTGCTTCACTGTTTGATACGATCATGGCTGATCTCTCAGCCTGAATTTCACTTTCCTGTCCGGTCTCCATAGCCTGTCTATTTCCTCCTTAAATTTACACAATGTCTCAGCATCCACTGCACTCTGGGAAAGTGAATCCCACAGATTCATCACCCTTTCAGAGAAGTAATTTCTCTACACCTCTGTTTTAAATCTGCTACCCCTTATCCTAAAACCATGACTTCTCATTCTAGATTGGCCTAAACGACGGGAGAAGATTGGCCAGAGATCGGTGGGGATGGGTGGGGAAGGTTTGAGTGCAGGACTATTTACAGAAATGTCGGCTGGTTTGGGTGGGGACTGCACACCTGCTGATCTGGCTGGGGCTGGGGCTGGGGCTGTGGCTGGGGCTGGGGCTGGGGCTGGGGCTGGGGCTGGGTCACAGCCAGTGCTGGCGAAGCAGCTCTTCCTGTTCCATTCACATGTTCTCGCCCAATTCTGCTGCAGTGGTTCCAGTAACTTGGATCAGTGCTCAGTAGCAACTGAAAGCAGAATTCAATGTAAAGCGTGTAGCCTGGCTTCAACAATTCCATTTAGGACATGAAGAAGAGCTCCGGCCCCAAACGTCGGTTCTCCTGCTCCTCAGATGCTGCCTGAACTGCTGTGATTCCCAGCACCACTCTCTCAACTCTGATCTCCATCATCTGCAGATCTCACTATCTCCTGGGTGATTTCAACCTTACTGTGAAGCCGCGTCCAAGGATGCCCATCTTGAAGACATTCTCCTCTTCTCTCTACAAAGATCTCAGTGAGTCTCTCTCTCACTGTATACCCAACCCCCCCTCCCCAAGTCCTCTCCTCTGCCTGGAAAAGATTTTTTGTCTGTTCGACACCTAACCTCTGATTAAAATAGGAGACTGGGTTCTGTCAGATTCCTGATTTCATGTTAATTGTTGTCAATGAAGATGCTTTATCCGCAGGTTAAACATGTCCTAGGTGATGGAATGAAAGTTTCCATTGGGCCAGAGAACCTGGCTGCTCTCTCCTGAGGGAGCGACAGCTGGTGGTGAGTTTAACATGACGGTCACCATCCCTCAGGTGAGAGGTAAGGTTGAGAAGACAGAGCCTTTGCCATGACTTCAGCCTGCATAGCAATTGAATCTGCAATGTTAGCATCCCTCATATCACAAACCAGCTGTCCACTCAACTGAGCTACACAGTGCAGGTCTGTGTAGCTCTACGCTTATCACTGTTGGGAAGAGATTATTTTAAAGTGTATTCTGTCCTAAATCTCTCTGAAGAACACAAAAGGACAAACTATAGAAATTTTGAAAACCTTGAAGCAGGTTTGAAATCCAAATGAAGTAACAAATGAATGATATGTATTTAATATTAGTGACCAAGTTCAGAAGGAGTCTATTGATTAATATGTAATTTCAATAACAATCCTGTGAATTTCATAACTAAAAGATGATCTATTTAAAGGCAGGTTTGTATTGGGCAGAAGAGATCCTGCAGTGGGAGGCTGTCTACTGAGAGAGGGAAAGGTTACTCTCATTAAGTGGTCAACATGTACAGAAACACAGAAATTGTAAATCAGCAGCTACAGCATATTCATGGCATAACACACTCGGCCTTATATTATGTTGATAGATAAGCCACAACATTCACAGGCAAAGTCAGAAGTCATATGACACCAGTTTATAGTTCTTCACTTGATGAAGGAGCAGTGCTCCGAAAGCTTATGATTTCAAATAAACCTGTTGGACTGTAAGTGGTGTCGTGTGACTTCTGACTTTGTCAACCCCAGTCCAACACTGGCACCTCCACATCATCTCTAACATTCACAGACAGGGAAGGATATAAATATTATTGAGGATGCCACACATTGGGGAAGACAGAATGTCCAATGTGGAGAAATTTGTGTTCTTGTTGCAAGAAACCAAATCATTTTGCACACAGCTATATGACTAGAAGGAAGCACAGGAAGTAGATGCTGACCAATGGACAAATATCAGTCGAAGGAGATTCCATCTAATCCCTGTACCCCAGTTGTTTCAGTCTGGTCGATCAGTGATAAACACATTGTGATTTTTGGAAAGACAGCAGCAGAAGGAGAATCTCAGGTCAACGTAAAGGATCAGATGGACCCCAGTGATGTCACACCATGGCCTTCATAGCCCTGTATGAAGTGGCTCAGTGGGATGCCCCTAGCTGTACAATGGCACCATGTTCACGTTGAGATGAAAAATGACTCCATGAGCTCAATGCAATGACTAGAACGAGGACCTGGTCACCCTCAACACGCCAGTAACTGGGGCTGATACACTAACCATCATTCTAGAGGGATTTAGCATCTTGCTTCCAAGTTTCAGGTGTCTACCTGGGCAAAATCATCTTGAGATAAATGAGAGTATGAGAGCAATGCAGCACCTACTGAGGGAGGTCCCAGCTGCCCCTAAACAGCCCTGAAAGAGAAAATAGATGGGAGCTTGAAAAGGAAGGTATAAATGCGAAAGTGCCACCTCCTGCACAATGGAATAGAACATGGCAGCAGGGACACACCCTGCAAAGCTGAGAATTTGCATTCACGTAACAAATTTAAATACAGTGCAGAAGCGATCTCACTAACCCCTGTTAAACATTGAAGGAATTCGGACACAACACAGAAAGGCAACATTATTCACATGTGTAAAAAATGGCTAGTTGCAAGTGAAGCTGAGTGAAAGCAACAGCTTCCTAACTACGTTCTGGATGCTTTTCAAGAGCTACAGATGGTTTCACATGCTGTTGGCATTTCCACTGAACAGGGCAGATGACGTGAGATATTTATTGATCTTCCTGCGTTGGGAAGCTCTAAACGATGATCTGCTCGAGAGACACAATGGAAGAAGTTAGTGCTAACTGTGATCACAGCCCAGTCTGACTGCTCAACAGAGCTCAACAGAACTCGTCAGGTGATGCTGAACAGGAAAAGGTTGCAATGAAAGACACCCAAAGCAAAGTTCATCAGGCACCTACTGACAGCAAAAGGGCCTGGACTGGAACGGGTCAGAGAGCTGCAGCAAGAATGTGGCAACCAGCAGATATAAGAATCACACAATGATTTGAAACAAACACAGAGATTGCTGGTGACCCTCAGCAGGTCTGGTGGCACCTGTGGAGGGAGAAGCAGAGTTAATGTTTTGGGGCTAGTGACCGTTCTTCAGAACTAATAACAGCAGTCACTAAAATCAAGCACCTAACATCAATCACAGTGAGATATGTTACTTCAGAGTACCACAGGATCTTCATCAGATGGGCCAATGGTCTGGGGAATGGCAGATGGAGTTTAATTTAGATAATTGTGAGGTGCTGCATTTTGGAAAGGCAAATCAGGGCAGGACTGAAGCACTTAATGGTAAGGTCCTAGGGAGTGTTGCTGAACAAAGAGACCTTGGAGTGCAGGTTCATAGCTCCTTGAAAGTGGAGTCGCAGGTAGATAGGATAGTGAAGAAGGCATTTTGGTATGCTTTCCTTTATTGATCAGAGTATTGAGTACAGGAGTTGGGAGGTCATGTTGCGGCTCAGGGGCTGAGGGGTGACCTTGTAGAGGTTTATAAAATTATGAGGGGCATGGATAGGGTAAATAGACAAAGTCTTTTCCCTGGGGTAGGGAAGTCCAAAACTAGATGGATAGGTTTAATGTGAGAGGGGAACGATATAAAAAAGACCTAAGGGGCAACGTTTTCACGCAGAGGATGGTACGTGTATGGAATGAGATGCCAGAGGAAGTGGTGGAGGCTAGTACAATTACTGCATTTAAAAGGAATCTGGATGGGTATATGAATAGGAAGGGTTTAGAGGGATATGGGCCAGGTGCTCACAAATGGGACCAGATTAATTTAGGATATCTGGTCAGCATGAACAAGTTGTACATCTCTATGACTCTATGACTGTACTCTCAGAAATGCCAGTGCTGATTATGACATAAATGGTAATGTCACTGTCCAATGTGATCCCAGTGAGACTCTAAAACAGCAAGGTTGTGTTTGCATTCAGGGCAATAATACAAATGGACCAAGAAAGAGGACCTCTTTACTTGTCAACAAAGATAAAGTGACAGTTGAGCCTGACCAGAAGCCATGTCAAAGCATTTCCCTCAAGCAGCTACCATCTGCTCGAAAGCAACTTCAAAGAATGTTATTCCAGTTACAGAAATGCCATCTGAATGAGACACACCAGTACGGGCAGCAGACATACAGTTCAGGCAAGTTGTCAAGAGCAGCACTCCCAATAAACAAGGTAGGCACAGCTACAACAGAGTGAGAGAGTTTACTTTTCAATTCACATTCCTGATAGTTTGCAGCAAATTTAATTTTTAAAGGATCCTAAATTTTGTGAATAGTTTTCTCTCAGACCAAATGAAATCATATTTAAAAGGAGCGAATTTAACCAGGGTTTCTTTAGTTAATAAATAGACTGCGTTTATTAGTTACAAAACAGAAGAAGAAATAATAACAAAACAAAAGCAGACTCTTCGGCCCAACTCATCCATGGTTAACTAGCTTTCTCACCAAAAGGGCTGGTCCGGTGTCTCAGTGGTTAGCACTGTAGCCTCACAGCACCAGGGACCTGGGTTCAATCCCAGCCTTGGGCACCTGTCTGTGTGGCATTTGCACATTCTCCCCATGTCTGCGTGGGCTTCCTCCCACAGTCCAAAGATGTGTAGGTCAGGTGAATTGGCCATGCTAAATTGTCCCAGAGTGATAGGTGCACTGGTCCAAGATAAATGTAGGAGAATGGGTCTGGATAACTTTCTCTTTGGAGTGCTTTTGTGGACCTATTGGGTTGAAAAGTCTGTTTCCATACTGTAGGGAATCTAAATTATATGGGCCTGTGTTCCAGCATCGAACACCTCCTCTGGCAATTCATTCGATGTATGAAGCACTGTCTGAGTGAAAACATTATCCCTCAGGTCCCTTTGAAATCTTTCTCCCCTCACCTTAAAGTCTTGCCCCTCCCCCGCCCCCCCCGGATTTGAACCCCCCCACCTTAGAGACTTCTCCTATGTCTGTATGACAAAAACACACAGATTAAAATTATGAAGTGAGTCTAAAAAAAGATTAATGTTTAAAATAAATATACGGGTCAGTCTCTGAGTCATTTGAGAATCATGGAGAGTGGAACATGTTGTGATTATGATAGTGGGTGTTATCAGTTGATGTTGGGTGTTGAGCAGTTGATTTTTCGATTCTTGGCTCTGCATGGTTGGTTGGAGTGCTTTTATCCTGGTCCCTTTTGACTGTGGTTGGCTGACAGTGAACAGAGTGAGACAGTGTCTCTACCCTCTCTGTACCTGAAGGTTACGTCTTCTCAAGCTGTGACCTTCACAGCATATTGCATCAGGCCACTAACACCCACAGGGAGACAGTGAGCACTGCAGATGCTGGAGATCGAGTCGAGAGTGTGTTGCTGGAAAAGCACAGCAGGTCAGACAGCATCCGAGGGGTAGAAGAATCGACGTTTCAGGCAAAGCCCCTTCATCAGCAATGAGGCAGGGAGCCTCTAGGGTGGAGAGACAAATGGAAGGGGGGATGCGGATGGGGGGAAGGTAGCTGAGAGTGCAATATGTGGACAAGGTTGGGATGAAGGTGACAGGTCAGAGAGGAGGGTGGAGCGGATAGATGGAAAGGAAGATTGACAGGTAGGGCACGTCATGAGGATGGTGCTGAGCTGGAAGGTTGAAACTGGAATAAGGTGGGGGGAGGGGAAATGAGGAAACTGGTGAAATCCACATTGACGCCCTGGGGTTGAAGGGTTCCGAGAGGAAAGATGAAGCGTTCTTCCTCCAGGCGTCGGGTGGTAAGGGAGTGGCGATGGAGGAGGCCCAGGACCTCCATGACCTTGGTGGAGTGGGAGGGGGAGTTGAAGTGTTTGGCCACGGGGCAGTGGGGTTGATTAGTGCAGGTGTCCCAGAGATGTTCTCTGAAGCGTTCTGCAAGTTGGCGTCCAGTCTCCCCAAAGTAGAAGAGACCGCATCGGGAGCAATGGATCCAGTAAATGACATTGGTGGATGTGCAGGTGAAACCTTGGATGTGGAAGGCTCCTTTTGGGGCCTTGGATCGAGGTGAGGGGGGAGGTGTGGGCGCAGGTTTTGCAATTCCTGCAGCGGCAGGGGAAGGTGCCAGGATGGGAGGGTGGGTTGTTGGGGGGGTGTGGACTTGATGAGGGAGTCACGAAGGGAACAGTCTTTATGGAAGGCAGATTGAGGTGGGAAAGGAAATAGGTGGTGGGGTACATTTGTAGCTGGAGGAAATGACGGAGGATGATTGCGATGTATATGGGATTTGGTGGGGTGGGACTTCTGTCCTTGTTGCGGCTGGAGGGGTGGGATTCAAGGGCGGAGGTGCGGGACGTGGATGAGATGCGCTGGAGGGCATCATCAACCACGGAGGGGAAATTGCGGTCTCTAAAGAAGGCCGTCAGACCTAATGTTGCTGAAACACAAGCACATCTGCAGGGGATAGATTCCTGCTGACAGTCAGTGTTTGAAGTTTTCCTGACACAATGCAAGTATGACAGCCAGGACTCTGCCTACACTCACATTCACTGTTTGGGTTGGAACAGTCCTCTTTCTAAAAAACACTTCCACTATTGGAATTAAAAATCCAATCTATCCCTGAATACTGTGAGGTTCTGACCCTTTGTCATGTGACCTACACCACAAGCCACTGATTGGGGGCTTCATTTGCAGTTGGTTTTCATAGAGCCACAGTAATTCCTAGAGGACATGTAATAGAGCATGTATATCCCAGTCATGGAGCAAGCCATTGGCTTCCCAATTAACTTCAATTTCATTCTTGCAAGTAGAACATTAAGAAACCAGACTGCCCTATTATCAGAATTCTCTGTTTGTTCCAGAATTCCAGCATCGATATAGAGTCATAGAATCATAGAGATGTACAGCACAGAAACTGGATTCTTGGTAATCCAAGATGGAGGACAGGAAAGATTTCTGGCTGTAAGAGCTGCTTCTTTTTTGAGGTATTTTAGGTGTTGGTGGTGATCTCCTCAAATTCCAAGAGCAGCAATTACTGTTTTATATGCTGTTGCATTGTTTGGAACTTTGGAGGAAAAATAAGTCAAAAACAACAGCACTTTTAAAAGGGAGAGGAACAGATCAAGGAAGCACATGGTGAGGTCAGTGTAGGAGAGAGAGAGAGAGAAGGAAACCCAGACTGCTAACTGACACAGCAGTAAACCTGCACAGTTCCTGCCTTTGCTGTTTGAATTCATGTATCGCTGGACATGGGAGTGCGTGTAGAAAAAATAACAAACAGTGAAATTCACAACTGAACTTGGAGGAACCCATTTGGGAGAAGTCACAGCACAGAAACAGATAAGTGGATATTTTAAGCGTGCTCTTACAGTAAGTCTGCAGTAGTAAGTAGAGTGGGTTATTTCTCAATTATATGTTTTATTGAGATATATCTCTTGATTAAACTTAAAATATAAGCCATAAGTATTAAGTTAGCCTGGAGCAGTGTTTTGTAGAGGAATAAGACAGTGCTACATTCTGGCCTTTAGTAGATTGATATGCTCTTCTTGTCAGATGTGGGAGTTTAGGGAGAGTTAACATGTTACTGCAGATTATATCTGTAATAAATGCCGTTGGTTGGGAATCCTATCAGATCGAATGGATCGGTTGGAAAGACAGTTCGAGGCTGTGAGGAATTTACAAGAGCAAGGGGATATGATGGACAGCAGTTATAGGAAGGGGGGAAAGTCTCAGATAGAGTCACATAGATGGGTTAACTCCAGGAAAGAGAGGTAGGCAGGTAGTACAGGAGTATTCTGTACCTATCCTCATTTCAACTAGGTATGCTGTTTTGGAAAATGCAGGGGGTGATGGATTCTCAGGGGAATGTAGCACAAACAGCCAACTTTCTGGTATTGAGACAGGCTCTAATGCAACGAGGGGTACATCGGGTTCCAAGAGATCAATAGTGTTACGGGATCCTCTAGTCTGAGGTATAGACAGATGTTTCCGTGGCCAGCAGTGGAAAATCAGAATGGTGTGTTGCTTCCCTGGTGCCAGGATCAAGGATGTCTCCGAGAGGGTACAGAATGTTCTCACGGGGGAGAGGAGCCAGCAGGAGGTCATTGTACATATTGGAACCAACAACATAGGAAGGGAAAAGGTTGAGATTCTGAAGGGAGATTACAGAGAGTTAGGCAGAAATTTATAAAGGAGATCCTCAAGGATAGTAATATCTGGATTACTCCCAGTGCTGCGAGCTAGTGAGGACAGGAATAGGAGGATAGAGCATATTAATGTATGGCTGAGGAGCTGGTGTATGGGAGAAGGATTCACATTTTTGGATCATTGGAATCTCTTCTGGGGTAGAAGTGACCTGTACAAGAAGGATGGATTGCACCTAAATTGGAAGGAGTTAATATACTGGCAGGGAGATTTGCTAGAGCTGCTCGGGAGTATTTAAACTAGTAAGGTGGGGGGGGGGTGGTGGGACCCAGGGAGATAGTGAGGAAATGAGATCAATCTGAGATTGGTACAGTTGAGAACAGAAATGAGTCAAACAGTCAGGGCAGACGGGGACAAGGTAGGACTAATAAATTAAACTGCATTTATTTCAATGCAAGGGGCCTAACAGGGAAGGCAGATGAACTCAGGGCATGGTTAGGAACATGGGACTGGGATATCATAGCAGTTACAGAAACATGGCTCAGGGATGGGCAGGACTGGCAGCTGAATGTTCCAGGACACAAATGCCACAGGAAGGATAGAAAGGGAGGCAAGAGAGGAGAGGGAGATGCATTTTTGATAAGGGATAGCATCCAGGAAAGTTATTTGGGTGGAACTGAGAAATAAGAAAGGGATGATAATCTTATTGGGATTGTATTATAGACCCCCAAATAGTAAGGGGGAAATTGAGAAACAAAACTTGTAAGGAGATCTCAGCTATCTGTAAGAATAGTAGGGTAGTTATGGTAGGGGATTTTAACTTTCCAAACATAGACTGGGACTACCATAGTGTTAAAGGTTTAGATGGAGAGGAATTTGTTAAGTATGTTCAAGACAATTTTCTGATTCAGTATGTGGATGTACCTACTAGAGAAGGTGCAAAACCTGACCTCTTCTTCGGAAATAAGGCAGGGCAGGTGACTGAGGTGTCAGAGGGGGAGCACTTTGGGGCCAGCGACCATAATTCTATTAGATTTAAAATAGTGATGGAAAAGGATAGACCAGATCTAAAAGTTGAAGTTCTAAATTGGAGAAAGGCCAATTTTGACGGTATTAGGCAAGAACTTTCAAAAGCTGATAGGGGGCAGATGTTTGCATGGAAAGGGACGGCTGGAAAAGGGGAAGCTTTCAGGAATGAGATAATGAGAATCCAGAGAAAGTATATTCCTGTGAGGGTGAAAGGGAAGGCTGGTAGGTGTCGGGAATGCTGGATGACTAAAGAAATTGAGGGTTTGGTTAAGAAAAAGAAGGAAGCGTATGTCAGGTATAGACAGGATAGATCAAGTAAAATCTTAGAAGAGTATAAAGGCAGTAGGTGTATACTGAGGAGAGAAATCAGGAGGGCAAAAAGGGGACATGAGATAGCTTTGGAAAATCGAGTTAAGGAGAATCCAAAGGGTATTTACAAATACATTAAGGACAGAAGGGTAACTTGGGAGAGAATAGGGCCCTTCAAAGATCAGCAAGGCGGCCTTTGTGTGGGACCACAGAAAATGGGGGAGATACTAAATGACTATTTTGCATCAGTATTTACTGTGGAAAAGGACATGGAAGATATAGACTGTAGGGAAATAGATGGTGACATCTTGCAAAATGTCCAGATTACAGAGGAGGAAGTGCTGGATGTCTTGAAACACATAAAGGTGGATAAATCCCCAGGACCTGATCAGGTGTCCCCTAGAACTCTGTGGGAAGTGAGAGAAGTGATTGCTGGGCCTCTTGCTGAGATATTTGTACCATCAATAGTCACAGGTGAGGGGCCGGAAGACTGGAGGTTGGCAAACGTGGTGCCACTGTTTAAGAAGGGCGGTAAAGACAAGCCAGGGAACTATAGACTGGTGAGCCGAACCTCAGTGGTGGGCAAGTTGTTGGAGGGAATCCTGAGGGACAGGATGTACATGTATTTGGAAAGGCAAGGACTGATTAGGGATAGTCAACATGGCTTTGTGCATGGGAAATCATGTCTCACAAACGGCTCAAAGGTAGAAGACAGAGGGTGGTGGTGGAGGGTTGTTTTTCAGACTGGAGGCCTGTGACCAGTGGAGTGCCACAAGGATCAGTGCTGGGTCCTCTACTTTTTGTCAATTATATAAATGATTTGGATGTGAGCATAAGAGGTAAAGTTAGTAAGTTTGCAGATGACACCAAAATAGGAGGTGTAGTGGACAGCAAAGAAGGTTACAACAGGACCTGGACCAGATGGGCCAATGGGCTGAGATGTGGCAGATGGAGTTTAATTCAGATAAATGTGACATGTTGCACTTTGGGAAAGCAAATCTTAGCAGGACTTATACACTTAATGGTAAGGTCTTAGGGAGTGTTGCTGAACAAAGAGACCTTGGAGTGCAGGTTCATAACTCAATGAAAGTGGAGTCGCGGGTAGTTAGGATAGTGAAAAATGCGTGTGGTATGCTTTCCTGTGTTGGGCAGAGTATTGAGTACAGGAGTTGGGAGGTCATGTTGTGGTGATACAGGACATTGGTTAGGCCACTGTTGGAATATTGTGTGCAATTCTGGTCTCCTTCCTATCGGAAAGATGTTGTGAAACTTGAAAGGGTTCAGAAAAGATTTACAAAGATGTTTCCAGGGTTGGAGGATTTGAGCTATAGGGAGAAGTTGAATAGGCTGGGGCTGTTTTCCCTGGAGTGTCGGAGGCTGAGGGGTGACCTTATAGAAGTTTATAAAATTATGAGGGGCATGGATAAGATAAATACACAAAGACTTTTCCCTGGGCTGGGGGAATTCCAGAACTAGAGGGCATAGGTTTGAGGTGAGAGGGAAAAGATATAAAAGATACCTAAGGGGCAACGTTTTCACGCAAAGGGTGGTACGCGTATGGAATGAGCTGCCAGAGGAAGTGGTGGAGACTAGTACAATTGTAACATTTAAAAGGCATTTGGATGGGTATATGAATAGGAAGGGTTTGGAGGGATATGGGCCGGGTGCTGGCAGGTGGGACTAGATTGGGTTGGGATGTCTGGTCAGCAGGGACAGGTTGGACCGAAGGGTTTGTTTTGGCTTTTAAATTTCTCAGATCCTGCTTTAGTTTGAAAATAACATTGCAACATGAGTCAAATGCAAATTTTTCTTCAGTAAAATAAATGAAAATCTGAAGTATAACATGAGCAAAGTGATAATTTCATTCTTTACATTATAACAACTTTGGGGCACTTTGCATCAGAAAGATCCCACCAGCAGCCTGTTAGTTTGGGTGAGTGTTGATTCGGATTGGATGACCAGCACCACAGAATTATTAATGACCCATTCTTTTTCTTCTACACAATGTCTCACTGTTTTGTAACCCGTGCGTTAATTACCAAAACAGGCCAAAAACCCCAAGAAATTGTATCTTTTGTCGAGAAAGTGTTTCTTATATATTTTTCTCAACATGATTTCCAACACTCCTCAGTTTTTCTTTATTATTCATTTGTGTGATGTGGGGGTCACTGGCTGGGCTCAGCATTTATTGCCTGTCCCTAATTCCCCTTGATAAGGTGGGGTGAGCTGCCCTCTTGAACTGCTGCAGTCCATGTGCTGTCGATAGATCCACAATGCTCTTAGCGAGGGAATTCCAGGATTGTGACCCAGTGAAGCCTTCACTCAACTTGTTAAATTCCAATAACCTCTTGCTAACTCCTGTAAATCCTGAGTGTGATCAGACCACTAGAATCAACATTACAGTCTGGATTTGATGCTCAAAGATTTGAAACGTGCAGTTAAAAACAGACACACATCCAAAACAGATGGAAACAGCCACCTAAACAGTCAGTCAAGTATCATCAATGGACCTAAGAAGATTTTGACTAAAATTACTTTTGTGTTCAACTGAAGTAAGAATTGCTCCGATCCCAGAGGCTGGTCTCTTACCAGACAGAGAGAGAAAGACTGGTGCTGAGTTTAACTTGACTGTCACTCTGACAAATGGCATGGTTAGGACGGCACAGTGTTCTCAGCTGGACCAGGAATTGAGCCCACACTGTTGGCATTGCTCTGCATCATAGCCCAGCTATCCAGCCAACTAACACAGCTCTCAGGAACAAAGACCTTTGTGGGTGAGATATTGAATTGATCTGACATCGGAGAAATTATACCCCGGTAACAGGTCAACAGCCTCGTGGGAAGATTGACTGAGTAAGAATGAAACAACTGAAGGTTCTTCAACCCTAGGTCTGTGAAGTCAATGTTCAAAGACTATCAGCTCAGTGCTGTGGGCAGCTCTGATCAGTTCATTCATGACTAAAATGTAATTCGGTTTATTATTTAGGAACCTTGCTTCTTCCAAAATGCAAACATTTTGTCCACCCCCACATATTCATTACTTCAATGAATGCCCTTGAATTGGAATATAGAGTTAATATAAGAATGCATTTTTAAAATAGATATTAGTTACCACAGACTCTTAAATATTTAAAGTGATGAATGTTCTTTGGTTTTAAATTGAGTTAGAAGTTGTTCACTATATCCTTATGACCAATGAAAGCATGATAGATAAGCATTGATTAACTGACAAGGATTTATATGTGTACAGCTGGCACTAACTGTGTAACTCATTCACTGCTCATATTATCAAGGGATCAAACTGTAACTTCCTTGAGTATGTCTCAAACCAAGATAACACACTCTCACAGAGGAAGGGTCCAATGGATTGTAGAGGGTACTGCAGGAAATGACTCAGACTTGAGAAGCCCCGAGCAGGGGCGGACGGGTTGGTGCGCAGGTAATATCATCAGACAGGGACCTTGTCTATTTACCCTATCCATGCCCCTCATGATGGGGGCAGCACAGTGGCTCAGTGGTTAGCACTGCTGCATCACAGCACCAGGGACCGGGGTTCAATCCCAGCCTCAGGCAACTGTCTGTGGAGTTTGCACATTCTCCCCGTGTCTGCGTGGGTTTCCTCCGGGTGCTCCGGTTTCCTCCCACAATCCAAACATGTGCAGGTCAGGGTGAATTGGTCATGCTAAATTACCCATGGTGTTAGGTACATTAGTCAGGGGTAAATATAGGGTAGGGGAATGGGTCTGGATGGGTTACTCTTCAGAGGGTCGGTGTGGACTTGTTAGGCCAAATGGCCTGTTTCCATTCTGTGGGAATCTAATCTAAGCAATCCAGAACTCCAGCTAATGTTCGGAGATGTGGGTTCAAATACCACCATGGCAAATTGTCGACATTAAATTCATTAAAAATCTGGAATTAAAAAGCAAGCATCACAATGACTAGGTCAATTGTTGTTAAAAACTCATTTGGTTCCTTGATGTCCTTTAGGTAGGCAGGTGCAATGTGGTTCATCTTAACTGCCCTCTGGGCGATTAGGGACAGGGAGGAAGTATTGGCCTCGTCAGTGAGCTCCAGGGCATGAGTTTTTATAACTTGTCACAGTCAGATAGAAATCTGGTGGATTAGAGAATGAATAAATGACATTAAGTAATAATAAAATGTAAATGGGTGGAAATAGGTCTCTATCCACTGCCTAATGAAAATCTCATCTTGCTGAAATTTTTACTCTAAATGTTAAGAAATTTCCTCACTGGGCATTTCACCCAATTTTCCAAAAATGTTATTCAGGGGCTGAAGCTGGGAAAATTCTGTGCATTGTTACTGAAACTATTGGGAGACCTAAACTAAACATCTTCACTCTGTAAGATCCTAAACTGTTCAGTCTTATCTCCACCCAAGTCAGTTAATGTTATCAGATCACATGAAGCCTAACGCAGTCTCCAACATTAACCCTTTCAGAGCAGTTATCTATGGATCCCAATTCCACACCAATCTCCTCTGATCATCACCAGTCAGTTGCTCAGGGTGTCTGTGATCTCCAACTGTAACTTTGAGGAAGAATCAGCCGAAACGAGAGAAATGCTGAGACTGCACCTTTTTCAAGGTTTCCATTGAGTTTTCTTGAAAGTTAATGAGAGACGTCAAGGGTATTCCCACAGAGAGTTTACCCCAATGTGGTTAAGCAATTATGTGCATTCATTTCAGGGAGAGATAGAAAGTTTGTGATCCCAAGGGACTACAAAAGTAACATTTCAATGTGTGTCCATACCTGCCTATGAAAAAATGCCATTACAGATGTTAAATGTGTCAGCAAAACTGGGCACGAGCAATGGATTACTAATCAATCCTTTGTAGTGAATCAAGGTGTTGATGCTGTCAGGGCTAATCTGGTTTGATGGAGAAATTGCTGCAAGATGCAGACTCCCGCACCTTCCTGGTAGTGTGACTAAATGTCACACATTCCAATCAGTTGTGAGCAATCATATCATCTTCACTCTCCCCCCCAACACCCCCTCCACTGGCTATCGAATACTGAAAAATGTAAAGAATTCAGCAGCAGCTGCTTGTTGCTATGGCTCCAGCTCCAGGTAGAAATCATTTCCTCATCAAGCAGCCTGATGGAAAATGACTCTGGCAATGTTATACATGAACTGGCAATTCAGAGCTAAATAGCCTCTTATCAGATCCAGGAAAATTGATAGCCTTGTACTCACTCCAGAGTATGTGCTGTGTCTGTCTCCTCTAATTTCCTGTCGTGCACATATTTCCTGAATAGTACACTCTTGTTGTTGCTAACAGCAAATGAATGGATTCACACAGCTGACCCACCAGTGATACATTAACGACAAAGGGTTTCAGCCCGAAATGTTGACCTTCCTGCACCTCGGATGCTGTCTGACCTGCTGTGCTCTTCCAGCCTCACATCTCTTAACCCCGACATTGAAGGAGCCTGGGTTTGCATGTTGTGTGCTTGGTTTACAGCGGCAAATATTTGCATTTATAAAGCGCCTTCGAAAATGCTTTAAGGCACTTCACAGGAGCATTATCAAGCAAAGATTTGATGCTGAGCCACAAAAGGAGATATTGAGACAGATAACTGAAAACATAGTCAAAGAAGTAAGTATTAGAGAGCATCTAGAAGTGAGAAATGGAGGTAGAAAAGCCAGAGGTTTACACTGGAACTTCCAGAGGCGAGGGCTGGGGTAACAGAGGAGAAAGTGAGGTCTGCAGATGCTGGAGATCAGAGCTGAAAATGTGTTGCTGGAAAATGGAACTTCCAGAGGCGAGGGCTGGGGTAACAGAGGAGAAAGTGAGGTCTGCAGATGCTGGAGATCAGAGCTGAAAATGTGTTGCTGGAAAAGCACAGCAGGTCAGGCAGCATCCAGGGAACAGGAGAATCGACGTTTCGGGCATAAGCCCTTCTTCAGGAATGAGGAAAGTGTGTCCAGCAGGCTAAGATAAAAGGTAGGGAGGAGGGACTTCGGCGAGGGGCGTCGGAAATGCGATAGGTGGAAAGAGGTCGAAGGTGAGGGTGATAGGTCAGAGTGGGGTGGGGGCGGAGAGGTCAGGAAGAAGATT
>NC_057731.1:57587686-57591821 GCF_004010195.1 Chiloscyllium plagiosum | reverse complement strand
TACTTTCTCCCCATCCCCACCCTCCTCTAGCTTATCTCTCCACCCTTCAGGCTCTCTGCCTTTATTCCTGATGAAGAGCTTTTGCCCGAAACATTGATTTTCCTGCATCTCGGATGCTGCCTGACCTGCTGTGCTTTTCCAGCACAACTCTAATCCAGAATCTGGTTTCCAGCGCCTGCAGTCCTTGTTTTTACCTCGTTGATTTGTACAAAGTAGGAGGTTACAGATTACACTCTTCTTTTCATTTAGTGATTGTTAAAGCAAATTTCTGATGATTCATTTTTGTTGAGTCATGAAATTAAAGAGACAGCAATAATTATTCTTGTGAGCAAAACTGCATTTCCATCATGCATGTTCTTAGGTCGTAATTGAATTATTCAATCACTCTCGATGGTTTTGGCTTCTTCAAAATGAACTGGATGAGCGTCAGAGGATTGTAAACAGTAAGAAGCTGCATGGAAGGCAGGCAAATTGTCTTATTGTTGTTATTACGCAGTCAGCTTGTAGTTACTCGGGATCTGCGGACATTGTGAACATTCCATGATGGAGACACTGTCGTGATTGTTCATGAACTGTAAAACTGAATTGTCATTTTCCATTCTTGTCTTTGTTCCAAGATTATAGCTGTCATTTTCTGTATTTCATAAACCACCTTGGGTTCTGCAAAGCTGGGTCGAGTTAATGATTGCTTATTACCAGTGGCTCCTCAGATCACTCGGAGAAGGAGAAACTGAATGCAATGAATCACCTGAGCCATCTCATAGAAAGTATGCAAATTCCCACCACACCCAACTATTTAGCTACCTCTGAAACACTGCAAACCAGCATGGAATGTGGACCACAGCTTGGATTGTAAACCACAACTGTCACATCATAAAGCAGGAGCTAACATGAAGCTTTATTTCCAACTCAGACTGAATTTTAGTCGGTCATCATTTCACAGTTCGCATGTTATCATGCCGTGGAAGTGGGCAGGACAGAGGAATGCAATGTGGGAAATTGCAGAAAGATCCATGATTGGGGAAGGATGCCAGATGCTCCCTTGGAGAAATTATTAGCAAAGTTCTGCCAGAAGGATGCAGATCTAATGAATTGTGATGCCAATCAGCTGGCTTAACATTTGATGCTCCCTTAACCTCATCCATCCAAACACAGGTTCAGAACCAGGAAAAATGACAATTCCAGCATGGAGTGCTTCCTCACAAGTTAGTGATTGATCGAGGACACAGGAGTGGCCATTCAGTCCCTCGGGTTTGTTCCCCCATTCAATGAGATAGGGTCATAGAGTCATACAGCACAGAAACAGACCCTTCGGTCCAACTCGTCCATGCTGACCAGGTTCCCCAAATTAATCCTGGCTGACCTGTGGTCTGACTTCAGATACCTGCCCTTGGTTCATAAACTTTATCTGACCCAGTATCCATTGCCATTTGTGAAAGACAGTTCCAAATCTCTGCCACCCTTTATGTGTAGAACAGCTTCCTAACATCTCTCCTGAACAACCTGACCCAGATTCTCAAGTTGTGCCCCTAGTCTGAGCTGCTTTGGATTGCTGCTATGATTCTCTGAGCATTTGGTCCTGTCAATAGTTGCTTCAATTTACCAAAGTTGACCAGGAATGATGAGGCACATCCTGAAGAGTATTCTGCTGATTTCAAGGCTTTAGCACAAACCAGTTAGTCATGTTATTGCGCATGGCTCAGTCCAGCTCTCTAATTCAATGAGACCAAATTACATTTCAGCCTTTTGTACCAGAGAGAGGGGCAGAGGGAGCTTTTCTCAGATTGTAGCTTTCCCACAGTGCACAGTGTCACTAACTGCACAAGCATCGTAAATCAGCATTGTCCTACACTGGGACTCAGTCGCTGTCCATGCATGCTGGCTTCCCTTCATTTACCTGCATTTGCACTAGTGACTAGTAATTTTTAACTACATTACTGTTTCAAAAAGCTTCCCATCACTGAGTTTAAACTGACTTTCCAGTAATTGCTGGGTTTTCTGGACAAAGGTACAATATTTCCAATTCTCCAGACTTTTGTCACCAAGCCTGAAGCTTGGAAAGATTGGAAAATTCCAGCCAGTGCCTCCACAAATTTCCACCCACCATCCATCTTTCAGCAGTCAGCCTGCTCTGTGGGACCTCTCCTCAATGTCCCAGTCAAACTCAATACCAGGAAGTAACTCTCCTTACTCCAATCACATTGGTTTGTGCACAGGTCAGGAAGTGGTCAAAGAAATGCAGCAGCCAGACCACTCTCTATCAATGAGAAAAACATCTAACAAGTCCAGGAAAGGATTGAAAATGCGGAGAATTGCAGCAACAGTCAAAAACAATCATCCAGCAGCTAACCGCTAAGTAATTGATGACTTATTTAAATAGCATGTATCCATGATGCTGTTGAATGCGTGTTCAGTCAGGAAAGGTTAGGAGAGGGTATAGGCTGGATGGAGTGTGTAACTCGGAATGTCAGCACTGGTGTTAAATCTCCATTTCACACTGATTAAATACCCTTTCTGCAATGCTGCCAGCAGGGTTAGTTCTTCCCTAAAGCTCTATAGAGATAACAAAAACAGAAATATGCTGGACAAGCTGAGCAGGTCTGGCAGCACCTGTGGAGAAAGACCGTTTCAGAATGCTGCCAGACCTGCTCAGCTTTTCCAGTATGTACTGTTTTGGTTTCTGATCCCAGCATCCGGTTCTTTCGGTTTTTATATTTTATGTATCGAGATGACATCTGGTCCACTTCTCTTCAGATTATAACTTGTTCAATACCAGGACCATTTCCAATGTTTAAAGCACCTTTGTAGCACCCGAGAACCAGCCCAGTGGTATGGTACCCAAAGTCCTCCAAACCCTCGACCCCATCTGGGTTTCTTGCCTTTCACTTTTACGTTCCTTTCACATGAAGATTTCTTTTCCATCAGCCTGTGGTATGAATTTCCATCGCCCATCTTCCCTGTGCCTATAATTTTATGTTGTGAAGGTGCCGGTGTTGGACAGGGGTGGTCAAAATCAGAAGGTACATGACGGTCCAACAGTTTATTTGAAATCACAAGATTTCAGAAGAGGCAGCGTTCCGAAAGCTTGTGATTTCAAATAAACCTGTTGGAGTATAACTTGGTGTTGTGTGACTTCCAAACATTTTACATAGAACATAGAACATTACAGCGCAGTACAGGCCCTTCGGCCCTCGATGTTGCGCCGCCTTGTCATACTAATCTGAAGACCATCCCACCTACACTATTCCATGTACGTCCATAGCTGAAAATGTGTTGCTGGAAAAGTGCAGCAGGTCAGGCAGCATCCAGGGAACAGGAGAATCGACGTTTCGGGCATAAGCCCTTCTTCAGGAAAGACACTTCAGGAAAGGCCAAAACACTGTATGCCTTCTTAATAACCCTGTCAATCTGGGTGGCAACTTTCAGGGATCTGTGTACATGGACACCGAGATCTCTCTGCTCATCTGCACTCCCAAGAATCCTACCATTAGCCCAGTACTTTGCATTCCGAGTACTCTGGCAAAGTGTATCACCTCACACTTGTTCACATTAAACTCCATTTGCCACCTCTCAGCCCAGCTCTGCATCGATCTATGTCTCTCTGCAACCTACTACATCCTTCATCACTATCCACAACTCCACCGACCTTAGTGTCGTCCGCATATTTACTAACCCACCCTTCTAAGCCCTCATCCAGGTCATTTATAAAAATGACGAACAGCAGTGGACCCAACACCGACCCTTGCGATACGCCGCTAGTAACTGGACACCAAGATGAACATGGTAAAAACAATGACTGCAGATGCTAGAAACCAGAGTCTAGATTAGAGTGGTGCTGGAAAAGCACAGCAGTTCAGGCAGCATCCCAGGAGCAGGAAAATCGACGTTTCAGGCAAAAGCTCTTCATCAGGAATAAAGGCAGAGAGCCTGAAGGGTGCAGAGATAAGCTAGAGGAGGGTGGGGATGGGGAGAAAGTAGCATAGAGTACAATAGGTGAGTGGGGGAGGGGATGAAGGTGATAGGTCAGGGAGGAGAGGGTGGAGTGGATAGGTGGAAAAGGAGCTAGGCAGGTCGGACAAGTCCGGACAAGTCAAGGGGACAATGCGGAGCTGGAAGTTGGAAACTAGGATGAGGT
>NC_057731.1:57564693-57582825 GCF_004010195.1 Chiloscyllium plagiosum | reverse complement strand
GGGGGGGTAGATTTAAGGTTTTGCAAAGTTTGTTGGAGTATTTGTAGGTTTGCAGAGTATTTGATGTTTGTGTAATGCTAGTGAAGCATTGCGTGGTCCCTTGGAAAGACAGTGTGCTTTTTCAGTGCTTAGAGATTTAAAGTGTCAGTCGATATAGAGAGCCTGAAGTGAAACATTCACATCAAAAGGCCATACGGTTGGCAGACAGTGCTACAGTTTTTAACCAAGACAACAGGCTTTGAAATATAGCCATCACTTAGAACCAGGTGCTTAGATGCCAAAAAAAAAAACAATTCAATTTAAATCTGATGGTTTCGACAACACAGGACTAAACCTGTTGTCAGAAATATTGATATGTTGAGGGTATAAAAGAAGGGGGCAGTTGGACAAAAACAAAAACCGCAGAGCTCGCTGCCATCCACCAGAGCGAAAGGCCCTCAGCTCTCTCTCTCTCTCTCTCTCTCTCTCTCGAATTGCGGAGTCTCTGAGCCTCCTCTCTGTCTTAGAGAAACCACCGACGAAATATCAACAGGGACCGACAGCAGAGAAGGTATTGCTGACAGAAGAATCGATGGAAAAGGCACAGAACGTTCTGGAAGACGCATAACCCGCCCGTGATTTCCGAGAGGCTAAATTCTTGGGGGTTTTTTTTTTTACCTCTGTATACGGGTGGGACTCGTATTTATTGGAACAGCACACCGCTGGACTCTCGCTTTATTCGGGAACGGGGGTCGGGGAGCGTGGCGCTGAAAAAGCACAAGCAGGGTCAGGCAGCCATCCGAGGAGCAGGAGAGTCGACATTTCGGGCAATAAAGTCCTTCATTGCTTTGGAAGCGAGGGTCAGGGGGTTTGCCTAATCGAACAGCTCAAAGTCGCTGAAAAGCTGGTCACACCCCCTTTTGCAGATTACGAGGGAGGGGCTCCTCTTGTGGTGGGGCCTGGAGTTTTCGTTTTTTGCGCGGGGAAGGAGTCGTCGCGAGTTGCATGGTCCCTTGAAATGACTGTGTGCTTTTTCAGCGTGCAGGTTCTAAAATGCAAGCACACAGAAAGCCAAACTTGAAGCCCTCGATTGAAAGTCAGTTAGCGGGCCGAGCTGCAGTTGTTAGCGGGCGCGGGGGGAGCCAATTCAATTTAAATCTGATGGTTTTGACAACACGGGTCGTAAGAAACATTGAGCCTCTGCTTCACACACCAACGGTGAGAGACGAGAGAGGGGGAAGATTCAAGATGGGACCTGGGGGGCACTTTTTTTTTCATGTAGAGAGCCGTGCGTGCGTTGGACGTGGAGGCATGATGGGAGGGTTTCGAGGGACAGGCGCAAAAAGCAGACTCCCAGATGGATCGGGCACGGTGACTCCGGAGCTCGGTCGACATTCCCGCTTCCCGACCCGAGAGGTTCCGCTCGGACGCCTCCGGGCTCCTCTGAAGTGGGCGTCGCAGCCCAGGCGCCAAACGGGTTGCCCAATTCAACACCGCCCCCCCCCCCCCTCACCCCCGCCCCCCCCCCACCGCGGCATCGCCACGGGTTCACCGTCTGGAAGCCCCCTCCAACCCTAATTTCCAACATGCCCCCCATTGCCACGCGGTGGGGTGAGTGAGGCCGCCCCAGATCCTTAGCTCCAGGGAAAGAGGGGGCGCCACAGCCACCGGGTCCCCGAGAGCGACAGGGGGCGCCGCAGTCCCTGACCCTCCAGGGAAATAGGGGGCGCCGCAGTCCCTGGCCCTCCAGGGAAATAGGGGGCGCCGCAGTCCCTGGCCCTCCAGGGAGATAGGGGGCACCGCAGTCCCCTGGTCCTGCGGGAGATAGGGGGCGCCGCAGTCCCCTGGTTCTGAGGGTGATAGGGGGCGCTGCAGACCCCTGGTCCTCCAGGTAGATAGGGCGCATCGCAGTCCCCTGGTCCTCCAGGGAGATAGGGGGCGCTGCGTCCCCTGGCCCTGAGGGAGATAGGAGGCATCGCAGTCTCCTGGTCCTCCAGGGAGATAGGGGGCACCGCAGTCCCCTGGTCCTCCAAGGAGATAGGGGGCACCGCAGTCCCCTGGCCCTCCAGGGAGATAGGGGGCGCCACAGTCCCCTGGTCCTCCAGAAAGATAGGCGGTGCTGCAGTCCCCTGGCCCTGAGGGAGATAGGGGGCACCGCAGTCCCCTGGCCCTGAGGGAGATAGGGGGCACCGCAGTCCCCTGGCCCTCCAGGTAGATAGGGGGCGCCGCAGTCCCCTGGTCCTCCAGGAAGATAGTGGGCGCTGCAGTCCCCCGGTCCTCCAGTAAGATAGGGGGCACCACAGTCCCCTGGTCCGCCAGGGAGATATGAGGCGCCGCTGACACCTGGCCCTGAGGGAGATGGGGGCACCGCCGTCCCCTGGTCCTCCAGGGAGATAGGGGGCACCGCAGTCCCCTGGTCATCCAGGGATATATGGGGTGCCGCCGTCCCCTGGTGCTCCAGAGAGATAGGAGGCACCGCCGTCCCCTGGTCCTCCATGAAGATAGGGGGCACCGCAGTCCCCTGGTCCTCCAGGAAGATAGGGGGCGCCGCAGTCCCCTGGTCCTCCAGGGAGATAGGGGGCACCACAGTCACCTGGTCCTCCAGGAAGATAGGGGGCGCAGCAGTCACCTGGACCTCCAGGGAGATAGGGGGCGCCGCAGTCCCCTGGTCCTCCAAGGAGATAGGGGGCACCGCAGTCACCTGGTCCTCCAGGAAGATAGGGGGCGCAGCAGTCACCTGGACCTCCAGGGAGATAGGGGGCACTGCAATCCCCGGGTCCTCCAGAAAGATAGGGGGCGCCACAGTCCCCTGGTCCTCCAGGGAGATAGGGGACGACACAGTGCCCTGAACCCTGAGGGCGATTGGGCGCGCCACAGTCCCCTGGTTCTGAGGGTGATAGGGGGGCGCTGCAGTCCCCTGGTCATCCAGAAAGATAGGGGGCGCCGCAGTCCCCTGGTCCTCCAGGGAGATAGGGGGCGCCGCAGTCCCCTGGTCCTCCAGGGAGATAGGGGACGACACTGTGCCCTGGCCCTGAGGGCGATAGGGCGCGCCGCAGTCCCCTGGTCCTGAGGGTGATAGGGGGCACCGCAGTCCCCTCGTCCTCCAGAAAGATAGGGGGCGCCGCAGTCCCCTGGTCCTGAGGGAGATAGGGGGCGCCGCAGTCCCCTGGTCCTCCAGGAAGATAGGGGGCACCGCAGTGTCCTGGTCCTGAGGGAGATAGGGGGCGCCGCAGTCCCCTGGTCCTCCAGGGAGATAGGGGGCGCCGCAGTCCGCTGGTCCTGAGTGAGATAGGGGGCGCCACAGTCCCCTGGTCCTCCAGGGAGATAGGGGGTGCCGCAGTCCGCTGGTCCTGAGTGAGATAGGGTGTGCCACAGTCCCCTGGTCCTCCAGGGAGAGAGGGTGCGCCGCAGTCCCCTGGTCCTCCAGAAAGATAGGGGGCGCCGCAGTCCCCTGGTCCTCCAGGGAGATAGGGGGCGCCGCAGTCCCCTGATCCTCCAGGGAGATAGGGTGCGCCGCAGTCACCTGGTCCTCCAGGGAGATAGGGGGAGCCGCTGTTCCCTGGTCCTCCAGGAAGATAGGGGGTGCCGCAGTCCCCCGGTCCTGAGGGTGATAGGGGGCGCTGCAGTCCCCTGGTCCTCCAGGGAGATAGTTGGCGCCGCCGTCCCCTGGTCCTCGATGAAGATAGTGGGCGCCACAGTCCCCTGGCCCTGAGGGAGATAGGGGGCGCTGCAGTCCCCTGGTCCTCCAGGGAGATTGGGGGCGCCGCAGTCCCCTGGTCCTCCCGAAAGATAGGGGGCGCCACTGTCCCCTGGTTCGCCATGGAGATAGGTGGTGCTGCAGTCCCCTGGCCCTGAGGGAGATAGGGGGCGCCGCAGTCCCCTGGCCCTGAGGGAGATGGGGGGCGCTGCAGTCCCCTTGTCCTCCAGGGAGATAGGGGGCGCCACAGTCTCCTGGTCCTCCAGGGAGATAGGGGGCGCCGCAGTCCCCTGGTCCTCCAGGTAGATAGGGGGCGCCACAGTCCCCTGGTCCTCCATGGAGATAGGTGGTGCAGCAGTCCCCTGGCCCTGAGGGAGATAGGGGGCGCCGCAGTCCCCTGGCCCTGAGGGAGATGGGGGGCGCTGCAGTCCTCTGGCCCTCCAGGTAGATAAGGGGCGCCGCAGTCCCCTGGTCCTCCAGGAAGATAGTGGGCGCTGCAGTCCCCTGGTCCTCCAGGGAGATAGTGGGCGCTGCAGTCCCCTGGTCCTCCAGTGAGATAGGGGGCGCCACAGTCCCCTGGTCCTCCTGGGAGATATGAGGCGCCGCTGACACCTGGCCCTGAGGGAGATGGGGGCACTGCCGTCCCTGGTCCTCCAGGGAGATAGGGGGCACCGCCGTACCCTGGTACTCCATGAAGATAGGGGGCACCACAGTCCCCTGGTCATCCAGGGATATATGGGGTGCCGCCGTCCCCTGGTGCTCCAGGGAGATAGGAGGCACCGCCGTCCCCTGGTCCTCCATGAAGATAGGGGGCGCCGCAGTCACCTGGTCCTCCAGGGAGATAGGGGGCACTGCAGTCTCCGGGTCCTCCAGAAAGATAGGGGGCGCCACAGTCGCCTTGTCCTCCAGGGAGACAGGGGACGACACAGTGCCCTGGCCCTGAGGGCGATAGGGCAGGCCACAGTCCCCTGGTCCTGAGGGTAATAGGGGGCGCTGCAGTCCCCTGGTCCTCCAGGAAGATAGGGGGCGCCGCAGTCCCCTGGTCCTCCAGGGAGATAGGGGGCACCGAGTCCCCTGGTCCTCCAGGAAGATAGGGGGCGCAGCAGTCACCTGGACCTCCAGGGAGATAGGTGGCACTGCAGTCCCTGGGTCCTCCAGAAAGATAGGGGGCGCCACAGTCCCCTGGTCTTCCAGGGAAATAGGGGACGACACAGTGCACTGGCCCTGAGGGCGATAGGGCAGGCCACAGTCCCCTGGTTCTGAGGGTGATAGGGGGCGCGGAAGTCCCCTGGTCATCCAGAAAGATAGGGGGCGCTGCAGTCCCCTGGTCCTCCAGGGAGATAGGGGGCGCCGCAGTCCCCTGGTACTCCAGGGAGATAGGGGGCGCCGCAGTCCCCTGGTCCTCCAGGGAGATAGGGGGCGCCGCAGTCCCCTGGTCCTCCAGGGAGATAGAGGGCGCCGCAGTCCCCTGGTCCTCCAGGGAGATAGGGGGCGCCGCAGTCCCCTGGTCCTCCAGGGAGATAGGGGGCGCCGCAGTCCCCTGGTTCTCCAGGGAGATAGGGGGCGCCGCAGTCCCCTGGTCCTCCAGGAAGATAGGGTGCGCCGCAGTCACCTGGTCCTCCAGGAAGATAGGGTTAGCCGCTGTTCCCTGGTCCTCCAGGAAGATAGGGGGTGCCGCAGTCCCCTGGTCCTGAGGGAGATAGGGGGCGCCGCTGTCGCCTGGTCCTGAGGGAGATAGGGGGCGCTGCAGTCCCCTGGTCCTCCAGGGAGGTAGGGTGTGCCACAGTCCCCTGGTCCTCCAGGGAGATAGTGGGCGCCGCCGTCCCCTGGTCCTCGATGAAGATAGTGGGTGCCACAGTCCCCTGGCCCTGAGGGAGATAGGGGGCGCTGCAGTCCCCTGGTCCTCCAGGGAGATAGGGGGCGCCGCAGTCCCCTGGTCCTCCCGAAAGATAGGAGGCGCCGCAGTCCCCTGGTCCTCCAGGTAGATAGGGGGCACCACAGTCCCCTGGTTCTCCATGGAGATAGGTGGTGCTGCAGTCCCCTGGCCCTGAGGGAGATAGGGGGCGCTGCAGTCCCCTGGTCCTCCAGGGAGATAGGGGGCGCCGCAGTCCCCTGGCCCTCCCGAAAGATAGGGGGCGCCGCAGTCCGCTGGTCCTCCAGTGAGATAGGGGGCGCCACAGTCCCCTGGTCCTCCATGGAGATAGGTGGTGCTGCAGTCCCCTGGCCCTGAGGGAGATAGGGGGCGCCGCAGTCCCCTGGCCCTGAGGGAGATAGGGGGCACCGCAGTCCCCTGGCCCTCCAGGTAGATAGGGGGCGCCGCAGTCCCCTGGTCCTCCAGGAAGATAGTGGGCGCTGCAGTCCCCTGGTCCTCTAGTGAGATGGGGGGCGCCACAGTCCCCTGGTCCTCCAGGGAGATATGAGGCGCCGCTGACACCTGGCCCTGAGGGAGATGGCGGCACCGCAGTCCCCTGGTCCTCCAGGGAGATAGGGGGCACCGCAGTCCCCTGGCCTTCCAGGTAGATAGGGGGCGCCGCAGTCCCCTGGTCCTCCAGGAAGATAGTGGGCGCTGCAGTCCCCTAGTCCTCCAGTGAGATAGGGGGCGCCACAGTCCCCTGGTCCTCCAGGGAGATATGAGGCGCCGCTGACACCTGGCCCTGAGGGAGATGGGGGCACTGCCGTCCCTGGTCCTCCAGGGAGATAGGGGGCACCGCCGTCCCGTGGTCCTCCATGAAGATAGGGGGCACCGCAGTCCCCTGGTCATCCAGGGATATATGGGGTGCCGCCGTCCCCTGGTGCTCCAGGGAGATAGGAGGCACCGCCGTCCCCTGGTCCTCAATGAAGATAGGGGGTGCCGCAGTCACCTGGTCCTCCAGGGAGACAGGGGGCACTGCAGTCCCCGGGTCCTCCAGAAAGATAGGGGGCGCCACAGTCCCCTGGTCCTCCAGGGAAATAGGGGACGACACAGTGCCCTAGCCCTGAAGGCGATAGGGCAGGCCACAGTCCCCTGATCCTGAGGGTAATAGGGGGCGCTGCAGTCCCCTGGTCCTCCAGAAAGATAGGGGACGCCGCAGTCCCTTGGTCCTCCAGGGATATAGGGGGCACCGCAGTCTCCTGGTCCTCCAGGAAGATAGGGCGCATCGCAGTCCCCTGGTCCTCCAGGGAGATAGGGGGCCCCGCAGTCCCCTGGTCCTCCAGGGAGATAGGGGACGCCACAGTCCCCTGGTCCTCCAGGGAGATAGGGGGCGCCGCAGTCCCCTGGCCCTGAGGGAGATAGGGGGCGCCGCAGTCCCCTGGTCCTCCAGGAAGATAGGGGGAGCCGCTGTTCCCTGGTCCTCCAGGAAGATAGTGGGTGCCGCAGTCCCCCGGTCCTGAGGGAGATAGGGGGCTCCGCAACCCCTGGTCCTGAGGGAGATAGGGGGCGCTGCAGTCCCCTGGTCCTCCAGGGAGAGAGTGGGCGCAGCTGTCCCCTGGTCCTCGATGAAGATAGTGGGCGCCACAGTCCCCTGGCCCTGAGGGAGATAGGGGGCGCTGCAGTCCCCTGGTCCTCCAGGGAGATAGGGGGCGCCGCAGTCCCCTGGTCCTCCCAAAAGATAGGGGACACCGCAGTCCCCTGGTCCTCCAGGTAGATAGGGGGCGCCACAGTCCCCTGGTCCTCCATGGAGATAGGTGGTGCTGCAGTCCCCTGGCCCTGAGGGAGATAGGGGGCACCGCAGTCCCCTGGCCCTCCAGGTAGATAGGGGGCACCGCAGTCCCCTGGCCCTCCAGGAAGATAGTAGGCGCTGCAGTCCCCTGGTCCTCCAGTGGGATAGGGGGCGCCACAGTCCCCTGGTCCTCCAGGGAGATATGAGGCGCCGCTGACACCTGGCCCTGAGGGAGATAGGGGCACTGCCGTCCCTGGTCCTCCAGGAAGATAGGCTGCGCCGCAGTCACCTGGTCCTCCAGGAAGATAGGGTTAGCTGCTGTTCCCTGGTCCTCCAGGAAGATAGGGGGTGCCGCAGTCCCCCGGTCCTGAGGAAGATAGGGAGCTCCGCATCCCCTGGTCCTGAGGGAGATAGGGGGCACCGCAGTCCACTGGTCCTCCAGGAAGATAGGGGGCGCCGCAGTCCTCTGTTCCTCCAGGGAGATAGTGGGCACCGTAGTCCACTGGTCCTCCAGGAAGATAGGCTGCGCCGCAGTCACCTGGTCCTCCAGGAAGATAGGGGGAGCCGCAGTCCCCTGGTCCTCCAGGAAGATAGGAGGTGCCTCAGTCCCCCGGTCCTGAGGGAGATAGGGGGCTCCGCATCCCCTGGTCCTGAGGGAGATAGGGGACGCCGCTGTCGCCTGGTCCTGAGTGAGATCGGGGGTGCTGCAGTCCCCTGGTCCTCCAGCAAGATAGTGGGCGCCACAGTCCCCTGGCCCTGAGGGAGATAGGGGGCGCTGCAGTCCCCTGGTCCTCCAGGGAGATAGGGGGCGCCGCAGTCCCCTGGTCCTCACTAAAGATAGGGGGCGCCGCAGTCCCCTGGCCCTGAGGGAGATAGGGGGCACCGCAGTCCCCTGGCCCTCCAGGTAGATAGGGGGCGCCGCAGTCCCCTGGTCCTCCAGGAAGATAGTGGGCGCTGCAGTCCCCTGGTCCTCCAGTGAGATAGGGGGCGCCACAGTCTCCTGGTCCTCCAGGGAGATATGAGGCGCCGCTGACACCTGGCCCTGAGGGAGATGGGGGCACCGCAGTCCCCTGGTCCTCCAGGGAGATATGAGGCGCCGCTGACACCTGGCCCTGAGGGAGATGGGGGCACTGCCGTCCCTGGTCCTCCAGGGAGATAGGGGGCACCGCCGTCCCCTGGTCCTCCATGAAGATAGGGGGCACCACAGTCCCCTGGTCATCCAGGATATATGGGGTGCCGCCGTCCCCTGGTGCTCCAGGGAGATAGGGGGCGCTGCAGTCCCCTGGTCCTCCAGGGAGATAGGGGACGCCGCAGTCCCTTGGTCCTCCAGGGATATAGGGGGCACCGCAGTCTCCTGGTCCTCCAGGAAGATAGGGCGCGCCGCAGTCCCCTGGTCCTCCAGGTAGATAGGAGGCACCGCAGTCCCCTGGTCCTCCAGGGAGATTGGGGGCACCGCAGTCCCCTGGTCCTCCAGGGAGATAGGGGGCACCGCAGTCCCCTGGTCCTCCAGGGAGATAGGGGGCCCCGCAGTCCCCTGGTCTTCCAGGGAGATGGGGGACGCCACTGTCCCCTGGTCCTCCAGGGAGATAGGGGGCGCCGCAGTCCCCTGGTCCTGAGGGAGATAGGGGGCGCCGCAGTCCCCTGGTCATCCAGGAAGATGGGGGCGCCGCAGTCCCCTGGCCCTGAGGGAGATAGGGGGCGCCGCAGTCCCCTGGTCCTCCAGGACGATAGGGGGAGCCGCTGTTCCCTGGTCCTCCAGGAAGATAGTTGGTGCCGCAGTCCCCCGGTCCTGAGGGAGATAGGGGGCTCCGCAACCCCTGGTCCTGAGGGAGATAGGGGGCGCTGCAGTCCCCTGGTCCTCCATGAAGATAGGGGGCGTCGCAGTCACCTGGTCCTCCAGGGAGATAGGGGGCACTGCAGTCCCCGGGTCCTCCAGAAAGATAGGGGGCGCCACAGTCCCCTGGTCCTCCAGGGAGATAGGGGGCGCCGCAGTCCCCTGGCCCTGAGGGAGATAGGGGGCACCGCAGTCCCCTGGCCCTCCAGATAGATAGGGGGCGCCGCAGTCCCCTGGTCCTCCAGGAAGATAGTGGGCGCTGCAGTCCCCTGGTCCTCTAGTGAGATAGGGGGCGCCACAGTCCACTGGTCCTCCAGGGAGATATGAGGCGCCGCTGACACCTGGCCCTGAGGGAGATGGGGGCACCGCAGTCCCCTGGCCCTCCAGGGAGATAGGGGGCACCGCAGTCCCCTGGCCCTACAGGTAGATAGGGGGCGCTGCAGTCCCCTGGTCCTCCAGAAAGATAGGGGACGCCGCAGTCCCTTGGTCCTCCAGGAAGATAGGGCGCATCGCAGTCCCCTGGTCCTCCAGGGAGATAGGGGGCGCCGCAGTCCCCTGGTCCTCCCGAAAGATAGGGGGCGCCGCAGTCCCCTGGTCCTCCAGGTAGATAGGAGGCACCGCAGTCCCCTGGTCCTCCAGAGAGATAGGGGGCGCCGCAGTCCCCTGGTCCTCCAGGGAGATAGGGGGCCCCGCAGTCCCCTGGTCCTCCAGGGAGATAGGGGGCGCCACAGTCCCCTGGTCCTCCAGGTTGATAGGTGGTGCTGCAGTCCCCTGGCCCTGAGGGAGATAGGGGACGCCGCAGTCCCCTGGTCCTCCAGGAAGATAGGGTGCGCCGCAGTCACCTGGTCCTCCAGGAAGATAGGGGGAGCCGCAGTCCCCCGGTCCTGAGGGAGATAGGGGGCTCCGCAACCCCAGGTCCTGAGGGAGATAGGGGGCGCTGCAGTCCCCTGGTCCTCCAGGAAGATAGGGTGCGCCGCAGTCACCTGGTCCTCCAGGAAGATAGGGGGAGCCGCAGTCCCCCGGTCCTGAGGGAGATAGGGGGCTCCGCAACCCCTGGTCCTGAGGGAGATAGGGGGCGCTGCAGTCCCCTGGTCCTCCAGGGAGAGAGTGGGCGCCGCTGTCCCCTGGTCCTCGATGAAGATAGTGGGCGCCACAGTCCCCTGGCCCTGAGGGAGATAGGGGGCGCTGCAGTCCCCTGGTCCTCCAGGGAGATAGGGGGCGCCGCAGTTCCCTGGTCCTCCCGAAAGATAGGAGGCGCCGCAGTCCCCTGGTCCTCCAGGTAGATAGGGGGCGCCACAGTCCCCTGGTCCTCCATGGAAATAGGGGACGACACAGTGCCCTGAACCCTGAGGGCGATAGGGCGCGCCACAGTCCCCTGGTTCTGAGGGTGATAGGGGGCGCGGAAGTCCCCTGGTCCTCCAGAAAGATAGGGGGCGCTGCAGTCCCCTGGTCCTCCAGGGAGATAGGGGGCGCCGCAGTCCCCCGGTCCTGAGGAAGATAGGGAGCTCCGCGTCCCCTGGTCCTGAGGGAGATAGGGGGCACCGCAGTCCTCTGGTCCTCCAGGGAGATAGGGGGCACCGTAGTCCACTGGTCCTCCTGGAAGATAGGCTGCGCCGCAGTCACCTGGTCCTCCAGGAAGATAGGGGGAGCCGCAGTGCCCTGGTCCTCCAGGAAGATAGGAGGTGCCTCAGTCCCCCGGTCCTGAGGGAGATAGGGGGCTCTGCATCCCCTGGTCCTGAGGGAGATAGGGGACGCCGCTGTCGCCTGGTCCTGAGTGAGATCGGGGGTGCTGCAGTCCCCTGGTCCTCCAGGGAGATAGTGGGTGCCGCCGTCCCCTGGTCCTCCAGCAAGATAGTGGGCGCCACAGTCCCCAGGCCCTGAGGGAGATAGGGGGCGCCACTGTCCCCTGGTCCTCTAGGGAGATAAGGGGCGCCGCAGTCCCCTGGTCCTCCCGAAAGATAGGGGGCGCCGCAGTCCCCTGGTCCTCCATGGAGATAGGTGGTGCTGCAATCCCCTGGCCCTGAGGGAGATAGGGGGCGCCGCAGTCCCCTGGCCCACCAGGTAGATATGGGGCACCGCAGTCCCCTGGTCCTCCAGGTAGATAGGGGGCGCCGCAGTCCCCTGGTCCTCCCGAAAGATAGGGGGCGCCGCAGTCCCCTGGTCCTCCATGGAGATAGGTGGTGCTGCAGTCCCCTGGCCCTGAGGGAGATAGGGGGCGCCGCAGTCCCCTGGCCCTCCAGGTAGATAGGGGGCACCGCAGTCCCCTGGTCCTCCAGGGAGATAGGGGGCACCGCAGTCCCCTGGTCCTCCAGGGAGATAGGGGGCGCCGCAGTCCCCTGGTCCTCCAGGAAGATAGTGGGCGCTGCAGTCCCCTGGTCCTCCAGTGAGATAGGGGGCGCCACAGTCCCCTGGTCCTCCATGAAGATAGGGGGCACCACAGTCCCCTGGTCATCCAGGGATATATGGGGTGCCGCCGTCTCCTGGTGCTCCAGGGAGATAGGAGGCACCGCCGTCCCCTGGTCCTCCATGAAGATAGGGGGCGCCGCAGTCCCCTGGTCCTCCAGGGAGATAGGGGGCACTGCAGTCCCCGGGTCCTCCAGAAAGATAGGGGGCGCCACAGTCCCCTGGTCCTCCAGGGAGATAGGGGGCGCCGCAGTCCCCTGGCCCTGAGGGAGATAGGGGGCACTGCAGTCCCCTGGCCCTCCAGGTAGATAGGGGGCGCCGCAGTCCCCTGGTCCTCCAGGAAGATAGTGGGCGCTGCAGTCCCCTGGTCCTCTAGTGAGATAGGGGGCGCCACAGTCCCCTGGTCCTCCAGAGAGATATGAGGCGCCGCTGACACCTGGCCCTGAGGGAGATGGGGGCACCGCAGTCCCCTGGTCCTCCAGGGAGATAGGGGGCGCCGCAGTCCCCTGATCCTCCAGGAAGATAGTGGGCGCTGCAGTCCCCTGGTCCTCTAGTGAGATAGGGGGCGCCACAGTCCCCTGGTCCTCCAGGGAGATATGAGGCGCCGCTGACACCTGGCCATGAGGGAGATGGGGGCACTGCCGTCCCTGGTCCTCCAGGGAGATAGGGGGCACCGCCGTCCCCTGGTCCTCCATGAAGATAGGGGGCACCGCAGTCCCCTGGTCATCCCGGGATATATGGGGTGCCGCCATCCTCTGGTCCTCCAGGGAGATAGGAGGCACCGCCGTCCCCTGGTCCTCCATGAAGATAGGGGGCGCCGCAGTCACCTGGTCCTCCAGGGAGATAGGGGGCACTGCAGTCCCCGGGTCCTCCAGAAAGATAGGGGGCGCCACAGTCCCCTGGTCCTCCAGGGAGATATGGGACGACACAGTGCCCTAGCCCTGAGGGAGATAGGGCAGGCCACAGTCCCCTGGTCCTGAGGGTAATAGGGGGCGCTGCAGTCCCCTGGTCCTCCAGAAAGATAGGGGACGCTGCAGTCCCTTGGTCCTCCAGGGATATAGGGGGCACCGCAGTCTCCTGGTCCTCCAGGAAGATAGGGGGCCCCGCAGTCCCCTGGTCCTCCAGGGAGATAGGGGGCGCCACAGTCCCCTGGTCCTCCAGGGAGATAGGTGGTGCTGCAGTCCCCTGGCCCTGAGGGAGATAGGGGGCACCGCAGTCCCCTGGTCCTCCAGAAAGATAGGGGGTGCTGCAGTCCCCTGGTCCTGAGGGAGATAGGGGGCGCCGCAGTCCCCTGGTCCTCCAGGAAGATAGGGTGCGCCGCAGTCACCTGGTCCTCCAGGAAGATA
Organism: Chiloscyllium plagiosum; assembly: GCF_004010195.1. NCBI lineage: Eukaryota > Metazoa > Chordata > Chondrichthyes > Orectolobiformes > Hemiscylliidae > Chiloscyllium > Chiloscyllium plagiosum. The sequence continues at coordinate 57,569,925 of NC_057731.1, read as the reverse complement.
GGGGGAGCCGCTATTCCCTGGTCCTCCAGGAAGATAGTGGGTGCCGCAGTCCCCCGGTCCTGAGGGAGATAGGGGGCTCCGCATCCCCTGGTCCTGAGGGAGATAGGGGGCGCTGCAGTCCCCTGGTCCTCCAGGGAGATAGGGGGCGCCGCAGTCCCTTGGTCCTCCAGGGAGATAGGGGGCGCTGCAGTCCCCTGGTCCTCCAGGGAGGTAGGGTGTGCCACAGTCCCCTGGTCCTCCAGCAAGATAGTGGGCGCCGCTGTCCCCTGGTCCTCGATGAAGATAGTGGGCGCCACAGTCCCCTGGCCCTGAGGGAGATAGGGGGTGCTGCAGTCCGCTGGTCCTCCAGGGAGATAGGGGGCGCCGCAGTCCCTTGGTCCTCCAGGGAGATAGGGGGCGCCGCAGTCCCCTGGTCCTCCAGGTAGATAGGGGGCGCCACAGTCCCCTGGTCCTCCATGGAGATAGGTGGTGCTGCAGTCCCCTGGCCTTGAGGGAGATAGGGGGCGCCGCAGTCCCCTGGCCCTGAGGGAGATAGGGGGCACCGCAGTCCCCAGGCCCTCCAGGTAGATAGGTGGCGCCGCAATCCCCTGGTCCTCCAGGAAGATAGTGGGCGCTGCAGTCCCCTGGTCCTCCAGTGGGATAGGGGGCGCCACAGTCCCCTGGTCCTCCAGGGAGATATGAGGCGCCGCTGACACCTGGCCCTGAGGGAGATGGAGGCTCTGCCGTCCCTGGTCCTCCAGGGAGATAGGGGGCACCGCCGTCCCCTGGTCCTCCATGAAGATAGGGGGCACCGCAGTCCCCTGGTCATCCAGGGATATATGGGGTGCCGCCGTCCCCTGGTGCTCCAGGGAGATAGGAGGCACCGCAGTCCCCTGGTCCTCCAGGAAGATAGGGGGCGCCGCAGTCACCTGGTCCTCCAGGGAGATATGGGGCACTGCAGTCCCCGGGTCCTCCAGAAAGATAGGGGGCGCCACAGTCGCCTGGTCCTCCAGGGAGACAGGGGACGACACAGTGCCCTGGCCCTGAGGGCGATAGGGCAGGCCACAGTCCCCTGGTCCTGAGGGTAATAGGGGGCGCTGCAGTCCACTGGTCCTCCAGAAAGATAGGGGGTGCCGCAGTCCCCTGGTCCTCCAGGCAGATAGGAGGCACCGCAGTCCCCTGGTCCTCCAGGGAGATAGGGGGCACCGCTGTCCCCTGGTCCTCCATGAAGATAGGGGGCACCGCAGTCCGCTGGTCCTCCAGGAAGATAGGGGGCGCCGCAGTCCCCTGGTCCTCCAGGGAGATAGGGGGCACCGCAGTCACCTGGTCCTCCAGGAAGATAGGGGGCGCAGCAGTCACCTGGACCTCCAGGGAGATAGGGGGCACTGCAGTCCCCGGGTCCTCCAGAAAGATAGGGGGCGCCACAGTCCCCTGGTCCTCCAGGGAAATAGGGGACGACACAGTGCCCTGAACCCTGAGGGCGATTGGGCGCGCCACAGTCCCCTGGTTCTGAGGGTGATAGGGGGCGCGGAAGTCCCCTGGTCCTCCAGAAAGATTGGGGGCGCCGCCGTCCCCTGGTCCTCCAGGGAGTTAGGGGGCGCCGCAGTCCCCTGGTCCTCCAGGGAGATAGGGGGCGCCGCAGTCCCCTGGTCCTCCAGGGATATAGGGGGCGCCGCAGTCCCCTGGTCCTCCAGGAAGATAGGGTGCGCCGCAGTCACCTGGTCCTCCAGGAAGATAGGGGGTGCCGCAGTCCCCTGGTCCTGAGGAAGATAGGGAGCTCCGCATCCCCTGGTCCTGAGGGAGATAGGGGGCACCGCAGTCCCCTGGTCCTCCAGAAAGATAGGGGGCGCCGCAGTCCCCTGGTACTCCAGGGAGATAGGGTTAGCTGCTGTTCCCTGGTCCTTCAGGAAGATAGGTGGCGCCGCAGTCCCCTGGTCCTGAGGGAGATAGGGGGCGCCACAGTCCCCTGGTCCTCCAGGAAGATAGGGTTAGCTGCAGTCCCCTGGTCCTCCAGGAAGATAGGGGGTGCCGCAGTCCCCTGGTCCTCCAGGAAGATAGGGGGCGCCGCAGTCCCCTGGTCCTCCAGGAAGATAGGGGGTGCCGCAGTCCCCCGGTCCTTAGGAAGATAGGGAGCTCCGCATCCCCTGGTCCTGAGGGAGATAGGGGGCACCGCAGTCCCCTGGTCCTCCAGAAAGATAGGGGGCGCTGCAGTCCTCTGGTCCTCCAGGGAGATAGGGGGCGCCACAGTCCTCTGGTCCTCCAGGAAGATAGGCTGCGCCGCAGTCACCTGGTCCTCCAGGAAGATAGGAGGTGCCTCAGTCCCCCGGTCCTGAGGGAGATAGGGGGCTCCGCATCCCCTGGTCCTGAGTGAGATCGGGGGCGCTGCAGTCCCCTGGTCCTCCAGCAAGATAGTGGGCGCCGCCGTCCCCTGGTCCTCCAGCAAGATAGTGGGCGCCACAGTCCGCAGGCCCTGAGGGAGATAGGGGGCGCTGCAGTCCCCTGGTCCTCCAGAAAGATAGGGGGCGCCGCAGTCCTCTGGTCCTCCAGGGAGATAGGGGGCGCCGCAGTCCCCTGGTCCTCCAGGAAGATAGGGTGCGCCGCAGTCACCTGGTCCTCCAGGAAGATAGGGGGTGCCGCAGTCCCCCGGTCCTGAGGGAGATAGGGGGCGCCGCTGTCGCCTGGTCCTGAGTGAGATCGGGGGCGCTGCAGTCCCCTGGACCTGAGTGAGATAGAGGGCGCTGCAGTCCCCTGGTCCTCCAGGGAGGTAGGGTGTGCCACAGTCCCCTGGTCCTCCAGGGAGGTAGGGTGTGCCACAGTCCCCTGGTCCTCCAGGGTGATAGGGGGCGCCGCCGTCCCCTGGTCCTCCTGGGAGAAGGGGGTGCCGCAGTCCCATGGTCATCCAGGGAGATAGGGGGCGCTGCAGTCCCCTGGTCCTCCTGGGAGATAGGGGGTGCCGCAGTCCCCTGGTCATCCAGGGAGATAGGGGGCGCTGCAGTCCCCTGATCTTGAGGGAGATATGGTCGCCAAGCCCCCTGGTCCTCCAGCAAGGTAGGGGACGCCACAGTCCCCTGGTCCTCCAGGGAGATTGGGGGCGCCGCAGTCCCCTGGACCTCCATGGAGATAGGATGCGCCGCAGTCCCCTGGTCCTCCAGGGAGCTAGGGGGCGCCGCTGTCGCCTGGTACTGAGGGAGATAGGGGGCGCCGCTGTCGCCTGGTCCTGAGTGAGATAGGGGACGCCGCAGTCCCCTGGTCCTCCAGGGAGATAGGGGACGCCGCAGTCCCCTGGTCCTCCAGGGAGATAGGGGGCGCCGCAGTCCCCTGGTCCTCCAGGGAGATAGGGGACGACACAGTGCCCTGGCCCTGAGGGTGATAGGGCGAGCCGCAGTCCGCTGGTCCTGAGGGTGATAGGGGGCGCTGCAGTCCCCTGGTCCTCCAGAAAGATAGGGGGCGCCGCAGTCCCCTGGTCCTCCAGGGAGATAGGCTGCGCCGCAGTCACCTGGTCCTCCAGGAAGATAGGGGGAGCCGCAGTCCTCTGGTCCTCCAGGAAGATAGGGGGTGCCGCAGTCCCCTGGTCCTCCAGGAAGATAGGGGGTGCCGCAGTCCCCCGGTCCTGAGGGTGATAGGGGGCTCCGCATCCCCTGGTCCTGAGTGAGATCGGGGGCGCTGCAGTCCCCTGGTCCTCCAGGGAGATAGGGGGCATCGCCGTCCCCTGGTCCTCGATGAAGATTGTGGGCGCCACAGTCCCCTGGTCCTCCAGGAAGATAGGGGTGCCATAGTCCCCTGGTCCTCCTGGGAGATAGGGGGTGCCGGAGTCCCCTGGTCATCCAGGAAGATAGGGGGCGCCGCAGTCCCCTGGTCCTCCAGGAAGGTAGGGGCTGCCACAGTCCCCAGGCCCTCCAGGAAGATAGGGGTGCCATAGTCCCCTGGTCCTCCTGGGAGATAGGGGGTACCGGAGTCCCCTGGTCATCCAAGAAGATAGGGGCGCTGCAGTCCCCTGATCTTGAGGGAGATATGGTCGCCAAGCCCCCTGGTCCTCCAGCAAGATAGGGGGCGCCACAGTCCCCTGGTCCTCCAGGGAGATTGGGGGCGCCGCAGTCCCCTGGTCCTCCATGGAGATAGGGGCGCCGCAGTACCCTGGTCCTCCAGGAAGATAGGGGGCGCCACAGTCCCCTGGTCCTCCAGGGAGATAGGATGCGCCGCAGTCCCCTGGTCCTCCAGGGCGCTAGTGGGCGCCGCAGACCCCTGGTCCTGAGGGAGATAGGGGCACCACAGTCCCCTGGTCCTGAGGGAGATAGGGGGCACCGCAGTCCCCTGGTCCTCCAGGGAGATAGGGGGCACCGCAGTCCCCTGGTGCTCCAGGGAGATAGGGGGCACCGCAGTCCCCTGGTCCTCCAGGGAGATAGGATGCGCCGCAGTCCCCTGGTCCTCCAGGGCGCTAGTGGGCGCCGCAGACCCCTGGTCCTGAGGGAGATAGGGGGCACCACAGTCCCCTGGTACTGAGGGAGATAGGGGGCGCCGCAGTCCCCTGGCCCTGAGGGAGATCGGGGGCGCCGCAGTCCCCTGGTCCTGAGGGAGATAGTGGGCGCTGCCGTCCCCTGGTCCTGAGGGAGATAGGAGGCACCACCGTCCCCTGGTCCTCCAGGGAGATAGTGGGCACCGCCGTCCTCTGGCCCTGAGGGAGATCGGGGGCGCCGCAGTCCCCTGGTCCTCGATGAAGATAGTGGGCGCCGCAGTCCCCTGGTCCTGAGGGAGACAGGGGGCACCACCGTCCCCTGGTCCTGAGGGAGATAGGGGGCAGGAAGATAGGCAGGTCCGCAGCCACATGGTCCTCCAGGGATACAGGGGGCGCCGCAGTCCACCTGGTCCTCCATGGAGGTAGGGGGTGCCGCAGTCCACCTGGTCCTCCAGGGTGATAGGGGCACCGCAGCCCCCTGGTCCTCCATGGAGGTAGGGGGTGCCGCAGTCCACCTGGTCCTCCAGGGTGATAGAGGCACTGCAGCCCCCTGGTCCTCCATGGAGGTAGGGGGTGCCGCAGTCCACCTGGTCCTCCAGGGTGATAGAGGCACTGCAGCCCCCTGGTCCTCCATGGAGGGAGGGGGTGCCGCAGTCCACCTGGTCCTCCAGGGTGATAGGGGCACTGCAGCCCCCTGGTCCTCCATGGAGGGAGGGGGTGCCGCAGTCCCCTGGTCCGCCAGGGAGATGGTGGGCGGCGCAGTCCCCTGGTCCTCTAGGAAGATTTACCCTTTGGGGACT